>NW_028294194.1:0-39905 GCF_964341445.2 Mesoplodon mirus | reverse complement strand
TTCATGTTTCCCACAGGCAGGGTGGATTCTGGTCACTAAAGGAGCACTCTCAGGACATCTTGGATCCGAGAGCGGACAACAGAGGGGTCCCGTTACTTAGGAACTGTTTCATGTTAGGACGGTGCACACAGCATCGTCTTCCCTGGGCCGGAGTTCACTGCTTCTGTGCAGCTTCATGTCAAATGCCAGTGCCTCCGCCAACATTTGGTGGAGCAGCCTGTGAAATGACACCGCTTTTGCCTCTGCCACTAGTCTCCTGGTCGAAAGTGTGAACGCAATTTGTGTTTCCAAGTGGGAAGACCCACTACAGAGTTCACTTACCGTACACTGCCGAGTTGGGCACCCAGCCCATGGCCAAGTGCATTTAAAAGGTTTCCATCGTACGGTTTTCAGAATGAGCCGTAAGCGCCCCCTGACGGATCGGAGCCCCCGAGCAACCCGGGTAGCACACTCTTCCCCTAGGTTACACTGTGTTCAAGAACCTAGGGCTCTATGCTTCCTGCAGGGAAAGCCACCTGGTATGCCCATGTTTCCCTGCGACCCACCGCCTCATGAGACTTTCTGAGCTGGAGAGCCAATCAGTTCTCCATGCGGTGGCCAAGGCCCCCTCTGCAATGGACTTGAGGCCACCGTGCCAAGACCTTTTTACCGTGTTCCCTGCTGGGGTCGGAACTGATTAGTGAGAACACTGGACACCTCAAGGCTCACGCTCCAAGGACTTCCCGCATGCAACGAGCAAACACGCACCAAGGGCTTCTTTGTCGCCCAGAGCGAAGAACAAAGCCGGGAATCCCATGTAGAACGAGCACCCTGCAACTTGAGCCGGGAAGGCTTTGTCGTCCCGTCCCTTGAGCAGCCTTTGCCACACTCCACTTCCAAGGAGCATGTACGAACGAAACGTTTTACCCTCACAGCACTCTACGCCGCAGGCCTCCCTGCGCTCGGTGTGACCTCTGGTTTTGAACGAACCGTCTTGGGTGAAACGCTTTCAGACCCCTCTGTCTCCACAGGGCTTGGTGTTGGAACTCTGCAAGGCTACGCTGCGATGTGCGTCAAACTGATTTCCACAGCCCATCTGTTTATGTGGCCCAGTGGTAGCAAAGCCTTTGAAGGGAAGCGATGCAGCACAGTGTCACAGGATGTATTGGACCAAAGACACCATGTGCTCGCCTGACATCTATCCTGTGCCCAATCCACTGCCTGTGAGATTTTCTTCAACTAGCCTGTCAGGTACACATCCCGTTTACCTTTGTGAGAAACTCCTTGCCTATGCGGTCTGCAAAGCTCTCCTCCCAAATCCCCTTGAGAACCTCGGAGCGTAGCTCTCTCTGTGTGAAGGCCCTTTTGTGTGGCGTGTTGAGAAACGGGGCGCAAGCCTTTCAGAGCCTGCTTGGAAGAACCTGGATGAGCACTGAGCAATCCCCAAGAATTGTGGGTATGCTACTGCTCTCGTCTAGCTCGTCCGCTGCACGTGCACCTCCCGTCCAGGGCCAACCGTCCGTGCTTTGAACCCCATCCTCCTTTTACTCCATTATTTATACGGAACACAGAGCTCGGGGCAGCATGAAGACACCTCTGCGAAAGTGATGTTCCAGATCTCCAGAAGAGTTGGCTCCTTGTTGTGCACTCCATGGCAAAATTCTCAATCCAGAAAAGGCAGTTCACGTGACATACCTATCAGCTACCTGGAAAGGAACCTAACTGTTTCCTATAAGCGGGGCACATTTTCCAGGCCATCCATAGGGTTCTGCCCCAAACGTGGCTTCACACACCTGCCACGCCCAGGGGCACATGTCCGTGACCCATACATGTGGTTTGGCTACGGAGAGGAAACCACCAGGTGCATGCCGCTTTCCCTACAGACCACTGCAGGCATTTTGATCAGCGGTCATCACGTTTCTAGCCTATAGCCAGAAACAGACTTCTGCATTCTTTCTGCAGCAACAGGAAGCACCCTGGCATCTGTTGAGAGGCATGAGACTCTTGTCACGCATTGGAGTTGAGCCCACTTTGTTACATTCGCAAAGCTTCCAAAGACCACAGAGATAGAGTGTCCGGGTTGGGAAGGTTCCAGAGGAACCGCTTCATGTTTCCCACAGGCAGGGTGGATTTCTGGTCACTAAAGGAGCACTCTCAGGACATCTTGGATCCGAGAGCGGACAACAGAGGGGTCCCGTTACTTAGGAACTGTTTCATGTTAGGACGGTGCACACAGCATCGTCTTCCCTGGGCCGGAGTTCACTGCTTCTGTGCAGCTTCATGTCAAATGCCAGTGCCTCCGCCAACATTTGGTGGAGCAGCCTGTGAAATGACACCGCTTTTGCCTCTGCCACTAGTCTCCTGGTCGAAAGTGTGAACGCAATTTGTGTTTCCAAGTGGGAAGACCCACTACAGAGTTCACTTACCGTACACTGCCGAGTTGGGCACCCAGCCCATGGCCAAGTGCATTTAAAAGGTTTCCATCGTACGGTTTTCAGAATGAGCCGTAAGCGCCCCCTGACGGATCGGAGCCCCCGAGCAACCCGGGTAGCACACTCTTCCCCTAGGTTACACTGTGTTCAAGGACCTAGGGCTCTATGCTTCCTGCAGGGAAAGCCACCTGGTATGCCCATGTTTCCCTGCGACCCACCGCCTCATGAGACTTTCTGAGCTGGAGAGCCAATCAGTTCTCCATGCGGTGGCCAAGGCCCCCTCTGCAATGGACTTGAGGCCACCGTGCCAAGACCTTTTTACCGTGTTCCCTGCTGGGGTCGGAACTGATTAGTGAGAACACTGGACACCTCAAGGCTCACGCTCCAAGGACTTCCCGCATGCAACGAGCAAACACGCACCAAGCTTCTTTGTCGCCCAGAGCGAAGAACAAAGCCGGGAATCCCATGTAGAACGAGCACCCTGCAACTTGAGCCGGGAAGGCTTTGTCGTCCCGTCCCCTTGAGCAGCCTTTGCCACACTCCACTTCCAAGGAGCATGTACGAACGAAACGTTTTACCCTCACAGCACTCTACGCCGCAGGCCTCCCTGCGCTCGGTGTGACCTCTGGTTTTGAACGAACCGTCTTGGGTGAAACGCTTTCAGACCCCTCTGTCTCCACAGGGCTTGGTGTTGGAACTCTGCAAGGCTACGCTGCGATGTGCGTCAAACTGATTTCCACAGCCCATCTGTTTATGTGGCCCAGTGGTAGCAAAGCCTTTGAAGGGAAGCGATGCAGCACAGTGTCACAGGATGTATTGGACCAAAGACACCATGTGCTCGCCTGACATCTATCCTGTGCCCAATCCACTGCCTGTGAGATTTTCTTCAACTAGCCTGTCAGGTACACATCCCGTTTACCTTTGTGAGAAACTCCTTGCCTATGCGGTCTGCAAAGCTCTCCTCCCAAATCCCCTTGAGAACCTCGGAGCGTAGCTCTCTCTGTGTGAAGGCCCTTTTGTGTGGCGTGTTGAGAAACGGGGCGCAAGCCTTTCAGAGCCTGCTTGGAAGAACCTGGATGAGCACTGAGCAATCCCCAAGAATTGTGGGTATGCTACTGCTCTCGTCTAGCTCGTCCGCTGCACGTGCACCTCCCGTCCAGGGCCAACCGTCCGTGCTTTGAACCCCATCCTCCTTTTACTCCCATTATTTATACGGAACACAGAGCTCGGGGCAGCATGAAGACACCTCTGCGAAAGTGATGTTCCAGATCTCCAGAAGAGTTGGCTCCTTGTTGTGCACTCCATGGCAAAATTCTCAATCCAGAAAAGGCAGTTCACGTGACATACCTATCAGCTACCTGGAAAGGAACCTAACTGTTTCCTATAAGCGGGGCACATTTTCCAGGCCATCCATAGGGTTCTGCCCCAAACGTGGCTTCACACACCTGCCACGCCCAGGGGCACATGTCCGTGACCCATACATGTGGTTTGGCTACGGAGAGGAAACCACCAGGTGCATGCCGCTTTCCCTACAGACCACTGCAGGCATTTTGATCAGCGGTCATCACGTTTCTAGCCTATAGCCAGAAACAGACTTCTGCATTCTTTCTGCAGCAACAGGAAGCACCCTGGCATCTGTTGAGAGGCATGAGACTCTTGTCACGCATTGGAGTTGAGCCCACTTTGTTACATTCGCAAAGCTTCCAAAGACCACAGAGATAGAGTGTCCGGGTTGGGAAGGTTCCAGAGGAACCGCTTCATGTTTCCCACAGGCAGGGTGGATTCTGGTCACTAAAGGAGCACTCTCAGGACATCTTGGATCCGAGAGCGGACAACAGAGGGGTCCCGTTACTTAGGAACTGTTTCATGTTAGGACGGTGCACACAGCATCGTCTTCCCTGGGCCGGAGTTCACTGCTTCTGTGCAGCTTCATGTCAAATGCCAGTGCCTCCGCCAACATTTGGTGGAGCAGCCTGTGAAATGACACCGCTTTTGCCTCTGCCACTAGTCTCCTGGTCGAAAGTGTGAACGCAATTTGTGTTTCCAAGTGGGAAGACCCACTACAGAGTTCACTTACCGTACACTGCCGAGTTGGGCACCCAGCCCATGGCCAAGTGCATTTAAAAGGTTTCCATCGTACGGTTTTCAGAATGAGCCGTAAGCGCCCCCTGACGGATCGGAGCCCCCGAGCAACCCGGGTAGCACACTCTTCCCCTAGGTTACACTGTGTTCAAGAACCTAGGGCTCTATGCTTCCTGCAGGGAAAGCCACCTGGTATGCCCATGTTTCCCTGCGACCCACCGCCTCATGAGACTTTCTGAGCTGGAGAGCCAATCAGTTCTCCATGCGGTGGCCAAGGCCCCCTCTGCAATGGACTTGAGGCCACCGTGCCAAGACCTTTTTACCGTGTTCCCTGCTGGGGTCGGAACTGATTAGTGAGAACACTGGACACCTCAAGGCTCACGCTCCAAGGACTTCCCGCATGCAACGAGCAAACACGCACCAAGGGCTTCTTTGTCGCCCAGAGCGAAGAACAAAGCCGGGAATCCCATGTAGAACGAGCACCCTGCAACTTGAGCCGGGAAGGCTTTGTCGTCCCGTCCCCTTGAGCAGCCTTTGCCACACTCCACTTCCAAGGAGCATGTACGAACGAAACGTTTTACCCTCACAGCACTCTACGCCGCAGGCCTCCCTGCGCTCGGTGTGACCTCTGGTTTTGAACGAACCGTCTTGGGTGAAACGCTTTCAGACCCCTCTGTCTCCACAGGGCTTGGTGTTGGAACTCTGCAAGGCTACGCTGCGATGTGCGTCAAACTGATTTCCACAGCCCATCTGTTTATGTGGCCCAGTGGTAGCAAAGCCTTTGAAGGGAAGCGATGCAGCACAGTGTCACAGGATGTATTGGACCAAAGACACCATGTGCTCGCCTGACATCTATCCTGTGCCCAATCCACTGCCTGTGAGATTTTCTTCAACTAGCCTGTCAGGTACACATCCCGTTTACCTTTGTGAGAAACTCCTTGCCTATGCGGTCTGCAAAGCTCTCCTCCCAAATCCCCTTGAGAACCTCGGAGCGTAGCTCTCTCTGTGTGAAGGCCCTTTTGTGTGGCGTGTTGAGAAACGGGGCGCAAGCCTTTCAGAGCCTGCTTGGAAGAACCTGGATGAGCACTGAGCAATCCCCAAGAATTGTGGGTATGCTACTGCTCTCGTCTAGCTCGTCCGCTGCACGTGCACCTCCCGTCCAGGGCCAACCGTCCGTGCTTTGAACCCCATCCTCCTTTTACTCCCATTATTTATACGGAACACAGAGCTCGGGGCAGCATGAAGACACCTCTGCGAAAGTGATGTTCCAGATCTCCAGAAGAGTTGGCTCCTTGTTGTGCACTCCATGGCAAAATTCTCAATCCAGAAAAGGCAGTTCACGTGACATACCTATCAGCTACCTGGAAAGGAACCTAACTGTTTCCTATAAGCGGGGCACATTTTCCAGGCCATCCATAGGGTTCTGCCCCAAACGTGGCTTCACACACCTGCCACGCCCAGGGGCACATGTCCGTGACCCATACATGTGGTTTGGCTACGGAGAGGAAACCACCAGGTGCATGCCGCTTTCCCTACAGACCACTGCAGGCATTTTGATCAGCGGTCATCACGTTTCTAGCCTATAGCCAGAAACAGACTTCTGCATTCTTTCTGCAGCAACAGGAAGCACCCTGGCATCTGTTGAGAGGCATGAGACTCTTGTCACGCATTGGAGTTGAGCCCACTTTGTTACATTCGCAAAGCTTCCAAAGACCACAGAGATAGAGTGTCCGGGTTGGGAAGGTTCCAGAGGAACCGCTTCATGTTTCCCACAGGCAGGGTGGATTCTGGTCACTAAAGGAGCACTCTCAGGACATCTTGGATCCGAGAGCGGACAACAGAGGGGTCCCGTTACTTAGGAACTGTTTCATGTTAGGACGGTGCACACAGCATCGTCTTCCCTGGGCCGGAGTTCACTGCTTCTGTGCAGCTTCATGTCAAATGCCAGTGCCTCCGCCAACATTTGGTGGAGCAGCCTGTGAAATGACACCGCTTTTGCCTCTGCCACTAGTCTCCTGGTCGAAAGTGTGAACGCAATTTGTGTTTCCAAGTGGGAAGACCCACTACAGAGTTCACTTACCGTACACTGCCGAGTTGGGCACCCAGCCCATGGCCAAGTGCATTTAAAAGGTTTCCATCGTACGGTTTTCAGAATGAGCCGTAAGCGCCCCCTGACGGATCGGAGCCCCCGAGCAACCCGGGTAGCACACTCTTCCCCTAGGTTACACTGTGTTCAAGGACCTAGGGCTCTATGCTTCCTGCAGGGAAAGCCACCTGGTATGCCCATGTTTCCCTGCGACCCACCGCCTCATGAGACTTTCTGAGCTGGAGAGCCAATCAGTTCTCCATGCGGTGGCCAAGGCCCCCTCTGCAATGGACTTGAGGCCACCGTGCCAAGACCTTTTTACCGTGTTCCCTGCTGGGGTCGGAACTGATTAGTGAGAACACTGGACACCTCAAGGCTCACGCTCCAAGGACTTCCCGCATGCAACGAGCAAACACGCACCAAGGGCTTCTTTGTCGCCCAGAGCGAAGAACAAAGCCGGGAATCCCATGTAGAACGAGCACCCTGCAACTTGAGCCGGGAAGGCTTTGTCGTCCCGTCCCCTTGAGCAGCCTTTGCCACACTCCACTTCCAAGGAGCATGTACGAACGAAACGTTTTACCCTCACAGCACTCTACGCCGCAGGCCTCCCTGCGCTCGGTGTGACCTCTGGTTTTGAACGAACCGTCTTGGGTGAAACGCTTTCAGACCCCTCTGTCTCCACAGGGCTTGGTGTTGGAACTCTGCAAGGCTACGCTGCGATGTGCGTCAAACTGATTTCCACAGCCCATCTGTTTATGTGGCCCAGTGGTAGCAAAGCCTTTGAAGGGAAGCGATGCAGCACAGTGTCACAGGATGTATTGGACCAAAGACACCATGTGCTCGCCTGACATCTATCCTGTGCCCAATCCACTGCCTGTGAGATTTTCTTCAACTAGCCTGTCAGGTACACATCCCGTTTACCTTTGTGAGAAACTCCTTGCCTATGCGGTCTGCAAAGCTCTCCTCCCAAATCCCCTTGAGAACCTCGGAGCGTAGCTCTCTCTGTGTGAAGGCCCTTTTGTGTGGCGTGTTGAGAAACGGGGCGCAAGCCTTTCAGAGCCTGCTTGGAAGAACCTGGATGAGCACTGAGCAATCCCCAAGAATTGTGGGTATGCTACTGCTCTCGTCTAGCTCGTCCGCTGCACGTGCACCTCCCGTCCAGGGCCAACCGTCCGTGCTTTGAACCCCATCCTCCTTTTACTCCCATTATTTATACGGAACACAGAGCTCGGGGCAGCATGAAGACACCTCTGCGAAAGTGATGTTCCAGATCTCCAGAAGAGTTGGCTCCTTGTTGTGCACTCCATGGCAAAATTCTCAATCCAGAAAAGGCAGTTCACGTGACATACCTATCAGCTACCTGGAAAGGAACCTAACTGTTTCCTATAAGCGGGGCACATTTTCCAGGCCATCCATAGGGTTCTGCCCCAAACGTGGCTTCACACACCTGCCACGCCCAGGGGCACATGTCCGTGACCCATACATGTGGTTTGGCTACGGAGAGGGAACCACCAGGTGCATGCCGCTTTCCCTACAGACCACTGCAGGCATTTTGATCAGCGGTCATCACGTTTCTAGCCTATAGCCAGAAACAGACTTCTGCATTCTTTCTGCAGCAACAGGAAGCACCCTGGCATCTGTTGAGAGGCATGAGACTCTTGTCACGCATTGGAGTTGAGCCCACTTTGTTACATTCGCAAAGCTTCCAAAGACCACAGAGATAGAGTGTCCGGGTTGGGAAGGTTCCAGAGGAACCGCTTCATGTTTCCCACAGGCAGGGTGGATTCTGGTCACTAAAGGAGCACTCTCAGGACATCTTGGATCCGAGAGCGGACAACAGAGGGGTCCCGTTACTTAGGAACTGTTTCATGTTAGGACGGTGCACACAGCATCGTCTTCCCTGGGCCGGAGTTCACTGCTTCTGTGCAGCTTCATGTCAAATGCCAGTGCCTCCGCCAACATTTGGTGGAGCAGCCTGTGAAATGACACCGCTTTTGCCTCTGCCACTAGTCTCCTGGTCGAAAGTGTGAACGCAATTTGTGTTTCCAAGTGGGAAGACCCACTACAGAGTTCACTTACCGTACACTGCCGAGTTGGGCACCCAGCCCATGGCCAAGTGCATTTAAAAGGTTTCCATCGTACGGTTTTCAGAATGAGCCGTAAGCGCCCCCTGACGGATCGGAGCCCCCGAGCAACCCGGGTAGCACACTCTTCCCCTAGGTTACACTGTGTTCAAGGACCTAGGGCTCTATGCTTCCTGCAGGGAAAGCCACCTGGTATGCCCATGTTTCCCTGCGACCCACCGCCTCATGAGACTTTCTGAGCTGGAGAGCCAATCAGTTCTCCATGCGGTGGCCAAGGCCCCCTCTGCAATGGACTTGAGGCCACCGTGCCAAGACCTTTTTACCGTGTTCCCTGCTGGGGTCGGAACTGATTAGTGAGAACACTGGACACCTCAAGGCTCACGCTCCAAGGACTTCCCGCATGCAACGAGCAAACACGCACCAAGGGCTTCTTTGTCGCCCAGAGCGAAGAACAAAGCCGGGAATCCCATGTAGAACGAGCACCCTGCAACTTGAGCCGGGAAGGCTTTGTCGTCCCGTCCCCTTGAGCAGCCTTTGCCACACTCCACTTCCAAGGAGCATGTACGAACGAAACGTTTTACCCTCACAGCACTCTACGCCGCAGGCCTCCCTGCGCTCGGTGTGACCTCTGGTTTTGAACGAACCGTCTTGGGTGAAACGCTTTCAGACCCCTCTGTCTCCACAGGGCTTGGTGTTGGAACTCTGCAAGGCTACGCTGCGATGTGCGTCAAACTGATTTCCACAGCCCATCTGTTTATGTGGCCCAGTGGTAGCAAAGCCTTTGAAGGGAAGCGATGCAGCACAGTGTCACAGGATGTATTGGACCAAAGACACCATGTGCTCGCCTGACATCTATCCTGTGCCCAATCCACTGCCTGTGAGATTTTCTTCAACTAGCCTGTCAGGTACACATCCCGTTTACCTTTGTGAGAAACTCCTTGCCTATGCGGTCTGCAAAGCTCTCCTCCCAAATCCCCTTGAGAACCTCGGAGCGTAGCTCTCTCTGTGTGAAGGCCCTTTTGTGTGGCGTGTTGAGAAACGGGGCGCAAGCCTTTCAGAGCCTGCTTGGAAGAACCTGGATGAGCACTGAGCAATCCCCAAGAATTGTGGGTATGCTACTGCTCTCGTCTAGCTCGTCCGCTGCACGTGCACCTCCCGTCCAGGGCCAACCGTCCGTGCTTTGAACCCCATCCTCCTTTTACTCCCATTATTTATACGGAACACAGAGCTCGGGGCAGCATGAAGACACCTCTGCGAAAGTGATGTTCCAGATCTCCAGAAGAGTTGGCTCCTTGTTGTGCACTCCATGGCAAAATTCTCAATCCAGAAAAGGCAGTTCACGTGACATACCTATCAGCTACCTGGAAAGGAACCTAACTGTTTCCTATAAGCGGGGCACATTTTCCAGGCCATCCATAGGGTTCTGCCCCAAACGTGGCTTCACACACCTGCCACGCCCAGGGGCACATGTCCGTGACCCATACATGTGGTTTGGCTACGGAGAGGGAACCACCAGGTGCATGCCGCTTTCCCTACAGACCACTGCAGGCATTTTGATCAGCGGTCATCACGTTTCTAGCCTATAGCCAGAAACAGACTTCTGCATTCTTTCTGCAGCAACAGGAAGCACCCTGGCATCTGTTGAGAGGCATGAGACTCTTGTCACGCATTGGAGTTGAGCCCACTTTGTTACATTCGCAAAGCTTCCAAAGACCACAGAGATAGAGTGTCCGGGTTGGGAAGGTTCCAGAGGAACCGCTTCATGTTTCCCACAGGCAGGGTGGATTCTGGTCACTAAAGGAGCACTCTCAGGACATCTTGGATCCGAGAGCGGACAACAGAGGGGTCCCGTTACTTAGGAACTGTTTCATGTTAGGACGGTGCACACAGCATCGTCTTCCCTGGGCCGGAGTTCACTGCTTCTGTGCAGCTTCATGTCAAATGCCAGTGCCTCCGCCAACATTTGGTGGAGCAGCCTGTGAAATGACACCGCTTTTGCCTCTGCCACTAGTCTCCTGGTCGAAAGTGTGAACGCAATTTGTGTTTCCAAGTGGGAAGACCCACTACAGAGTTCACTTACCGTACACTGCCGAGTTGGGCACCCAGCCCATGGCCAAGTGCATTTAAAAGGTTTCCATCGTACGGTTTTCAGAATGAGCCGTAAGCGCCCCCTGACGGATCGGAGCCCCCGAGCAACCCGGGTAGCACACTCTTCCCCTAGGTTACACTGTGTTCAAGGACCTAGGGCTCTATGCTTCCTGCAGGGAAAGCCACCTGGTATGCCCATGTTTCCCTGCGACCCACCGCCTCATGAGACTTTCTGAGCTGGAGAGCCAATCAGTTCTCCATGCGGTGGCCAAGGCCCCCTCTGCAATGGACTTGAGGCCACCGTGCCAAGACCTTTTTACCGTGTTCCCTGCTGGGGTCGGAACTGATTAGTGAGAACACTGGACACCTCAAGGCTCACGCTCCAAGGACTTCCCGCATGCAACGAGCAAACACGCACCAAGGGCTTCTTTGTCGCCCAGAGCGAAGAACAAAGCCGGGAATCCCATGTAGAACGAGCACCCTGCAACTTGAGCCGGGAAGGCTTTGTCGTCCCGTCCCCTTGAGCAGCCTTTGCCACACTCCACTTCCAAGGAGCATGTACGAACGAAACGTTTTACCCTCACAGCACTCTACGCCGCAGGCCTCCCTGCGCTCGGTGTGACCTCTGGTTTTGAACGAACCGTCTTGGGTGAAACGCTTTCAGACCCCTCTGTCTCCACAGGGCTTGGTGTTGGAACTCTGCAAGGCTACGCTGCGATGTGCGTCAAACTGATTTCCACAGCCCATCTGTTTATGTGGCCCAGTGGTAGCAAAGCCTTTGAAGGGAAGCGATGCAGCACAGTGTCACAGGATGTATTGGACCAAAGACACCATGTGCTCGCCTGACATCTATCCTGTGCCCAATCCACTGCCTGTGAGATTTTCTTCAACTAGCCTGTCAGGTACACATCCCGTTTACCTTTGTGAGAAACTCCTTGCCTATGCGGTCTGCAAAGCTCTCCTCCCAAATCCCCTTGAGAACCTCGGAGCGTAGCTCTCTCTGTGTGAAGGCCCTTTTGTGTGGCGTGTTGAGAAACGGGGCGCAAGCCTTTCAGAGCCTGCTTGGAAGAACCTGGATGAGCACTGAGCAATCCCCAAGAATTGTGGGTATGCTACTGCTCTCGTCTAGCTCGTCCGCTGCACGTGCACCTCCCGTCCAGGGCCAACCGTCCGTGCTTTGAACCCCATCCTCCTTTTACTCCCATTATTTATACGGAACACAGAGCTCGGGGCAGCATGAAGACACCTCTGCGAAAGTGATGTTCCAGATCTCCAGAAGAGTTGGCTCCTTGTTGTGCACTCCATGGCAAAATTCTCAATCCAGAAAAGGCAGTTCACGTGACATACCTATCAGCTACCTGGAAAGGAACCTAACTGTTTCCTATAAGCGGGGCACATTTTCCAGGCCATCCATAGGGTTCTGCCCCAAACGTGGCTTCACACACCTGCCACGCCCAGGGGCACATGTCCGTGACCCATACATGTGGTTTGGCTACGGAGAGGGAACCACCAGGTGCATGCCGCTTTCCCTACAGACCACTGCAGGCATTTTGATCAGCGGTCATCACGTTTCTAGCCTATAGCCAGAAACAGACTTCTGCATTCTTTCTGCAGCAACAGGAAGCACCCTGGCATCTGTTGAGAGGCATGAGACTCTTGTCACGCATTGGAGTTGAGCCCACTTTGTTACATTCGCAAAGCTTCCAAAGACCACAGAGATAGAGTGTCCGGGTTGGGAAGGTTCCAGAGGAACCGCTTCATGTTTCCCACAGGCAGGGTGGATTCTGGTCACTAAAGGAGCACTCTCAGGACATCTTGGATCCGAGAGCGGACAACAGAGGGGTCCCGTTACTTAGGAACTGTTTCATGTTAGGACGGTGCACACAGCATCGTCTTCCCTGGGCCGGAGTTCACTGCTTCTGTGCAGCTTCATGTCAAATGCCAGTGCCTCCGCCAACATTTGGTGGAGCAGCCTGTGAAATGACACCGCTTTTGCCTCTGCCACTAGTCTCCTGGTCGAAAGTGTGAACGCAATTTGTGTTTCCAAGTGGGAAGACCCACTACAGAGTTCACTTACCGTACACTGCCGAGTTGGGCACCCAGCCCATGGCCAAGTGCATTTAAAAGGTTTCCATCGTACGGTTTTCAGAATGAGCCGTAAGCGCCCCCTGACGGATCGGAGCCCCCGAGCAACCCGGGTAGCACACTCTTCCCCTAGGTTACACTGTGTTCAAGGACCTAGGGCTCTATGCTTCCTGCAGGGAAAGCCACCTGGTATGCCCATGTTTCCCTGCGACCCACCGCCTCATGAGACTTTCTGAGCTGGAGAGCCAATCAGTTCTCCATGCGGTGGCCAAGGCCCCCTCTGCAATGGACTTGAGGCCACCGTGCCAAGACCTTTTTACCGTGTTCCCTGCTGGGGTCGGAACTGATTAGTGAGAACACTGGACACCTCAAGGCTCACGCTCCAAGGACTTCCCGCATGCAACGAGCAAACACGCACCAAGGGCTTCTTTGTCGCCCAGAGCGAAGAACAAAGCCGGGAATCCCATGTAGAACGAGCACCCTGCAACTTGAGCCGGGAAGGCTTTGTCGTCCCGTCCCCTTGAGCAGCCTTTGCCACACTCCACTTCCAAGGAGCATGTACGAACGAAACGTTTTACCCTCACAGCACTCTACGCCGCAGGCCTCCCTGCGCTCGGTGTGACCTCTGGTTTTGAACGAACCGTCTTGGGTGAAACGCTTTCAGACCCCTCTGTCTCCACAGGGCTTGGTGTTGGAACTCTGCAAGGCTACGCTGCGATGTGCGTCAAACTGATTTCCACAGCCCATCTGTTTATGTGGCCCAGTGGTAGCAAAGCCTTTGAAGGGAAGCGATGCAGCACAGTGTCACAGGATGTATTGGACCAAAGACACCATGTGCTCGCCTGACATCTATCCTGTGCCCAATCCACTGCCTGTGAGATTTTCTTCAACTAGCCTGTCAGGTACACATCCCGTTTACCTTTGTGAGAAACTCCTTGCCTATGCGGTCTGCAAAGCTCTCCTCCCAAATCCCCTTGAGAACCTCGGAGCGTAGCTCTCTCTGTGTGAAGGCCCTTTTGTGTGGCGTGTTGAGAAACGGGGCGCAAGCCTTTCAGAGCCTGCTTGGAAGAACCTGGATGAGCACTGAGCAATCCCCAAGAATTGTGGGTATGCTACTGCTCTCGTCTAGCTCGTCCGCTGCACGTGCACCTCCCGTCCAGGGCCAACCGTCCGTGCTTTGAACCCCATCCTCCTTTTACTCCCATTATTTATACGGAACACAGAGCTCGGGGCAGCATGAAGACACCTCTGCGAAAGTGATGTTCCAGATCTCCAGAAGAGTTGGCTCCTTGTTGTGCACTCCATGGCAAAATTCTCAATCCAGAAAAGGCAGTTCACGTGACATACCTATCAGCTACCTGGAAAGGAACCTAACTGTTTCCTATAAGCGGGGCACATTTTCCAGGCCATCCATAGGGTTCTGCCCCAAACGTGGCTTCACACACCTGCCACGCCCAGGGGCACATGTCCGTGACCCATACATGTGGTTTGGCTACGGAGAGGGAACCACCAGGTGCATGCCGCTTTCCCTACAGACCACTGCAGGCATTTTGATCAGCGGTCATCACGTTTCTAGCCTATAGCCAGAAACAGACTTCTGCATTCTTTCTGCAGCAACAGGAAGCACCCTGGCATCTGTTGAGAGGCATGAGACTCTTGTCACGCATTGGAGTTGAGCCCACTTTGTTACATTCGCAAAGCTTCCAAAGACCACAGAGATAGAGTGTCCGGGTTGGGAAGGTTCCAGAGGAACCGCTTCATGTTTCCCACAGGCAGGGTGGATTCTGGTCACTAAAGGAGCACTCTCAGGACATCTTGGATCCGAGAGCGGACAACAGAGGGGTCCCGTTACTTAGGAACTGTTTCATGTTAGGACGGTGCACACAGCATCGTCTTCCCTGGGCCGGAGTTCACTGCTTCTGTGCAGCTTCATGTCAAATGCCAGTGCCTCCGCCAACATTTGGTGGAGCAGCCTGTGAAATGACACCGCTTTTGCCTCTGCCACTAGTCTCCTGGTCGAAAGTGTGAACGCAATTTGTGTTTCCAAGTGGGAAGACCCACTACAGAGTTCACTTACCGTACACTGCCGAGTTGGGCACCCAGCCCATGGCCAAGTGCATTTAAAAGGTTTCCATCGTACGGTTTTCAGAATGAGCCGTAAGCGCCCCCTGACGGATCGGAGCCCCCGAGCAACCCGGGTAGCACACTCTTCCCCTAGGTTACACTGTGTTCAAGGACCTAGGGCTCTATGCTTCCTGCAGGGAAAGCCACCTGGTATGCCCATGTTTCCCTGCGACCCACCGCCTCATGAGACTTTCTGAGCTGGAGAGCCAATCAGTTCTCCATGCGGTGGCCAAGGCCCCCTCTGCAATGGACTTGAGGCCACCGTGCCAAGACCTTTTTACCGTGTTCCCTGCTGGGGTCGGAACTGATTAGTGAGAACACTGGACACCTCAAGGCTCACGCTCCAAGGACTTCCCGCATGCAACGAGCAAACACGCACCAAGGGCTTCTTTGTCGCCCAGAGCGAAGAACAAAGCCGGGAATCCCATGTAGAACGAGCACCCTGCAACTTGAGCCGGGAAGGCTTTGTCGTCCCGTCCCCTTGAGCAGCCTTTGCCACACTCCACTTCCAAGGAGCATGTACGAACGAAACGTTTTACCCTCACAGCACTCTACGCCGCAGGCCTCCCTGCGCTCGGTGTGACCTCTGGTTTTGAACGAACCGTCTTGGGTGAAACGCTTTCAGACCCCTCTGTCTCCACAGGGCTTGGTGTTGGAACTCTGCAAGGCTACGCTGCGATGTGCGTCAAACTGATTTCCACAGCCCATCTGTTTATGTGGCCCAGTGGTAGCAAAGCCTTTGAAGGGAAGCGATGCAGCACAGTGTCACAGGATGTATTGGACCAAAGACACCATGTGCTCGCCTGACATCTATCCTGTGCCCAATCCACTGCCTGTGAGATTTTCTTCAACTAGCCTGTCAGGTACACATCCCGTTTACCTTTGTGAGAAACTCCTTGCCTATGCGGTCTGCAAAGCTCTCCTCCCAAATCCCCTTGAGAACCTCGGAGCGTAGCTCTCTCTGTGTGAAGGCCCTTTTGTGTGGCGTGTTGAGAAACGGGGCGCAAGCCTTTCAGAGCCTGCTTGGAAGAACCTGGATGAGCACTGAGCAATCCCCAAGAATTGTGGGTATGCTACTGCTCTCGTCTAGCTCGTCCGCTGCACGTGCACCTCCCGTCCAGGGCCAACCGTCCGTGCTTTGAACCCCATCCTCCTTTTACTCCCATTATTTATACGGAACACAGAGCTCGGGGCAGCATGAAGACACCTCTGCGAAAGTGATGTTCCAGATCTCCAGAAGAGTTGGCTCCTTGTTGTGCACTCCATGGCAAAATTCTCGATCCAGAAAAGGCAGTTCACGTGACATACCTATCAGCTACCTGGAAAGGAACCTAACTGTTTCCTATAAGCGGGGCACATTTTCCAGGCCATCCATAGGGTTCTGCCCCAAACGTGGCTTCACACACCTGCCACGCCCAGGGGCACATGTCCGTGACCCATACATGTGGTTTGGCTACGGAGAGGGAACCACCAGGTGCATGCCGCTTTCCCTACAGACCACTGCAGGCATTCTGATCAGCGGTCATCACGTTTCTAGCCTATAGCCAGAAACAGACTTCTGCATTCTTTCTGCAGCAACAGGAAGCACCCTGGCATCTGTTGAGAGGCATGAGACTCTTGTCACGCATTGGAGTTGAGCCCACTTTGTTACATTCGCAAAGCTTCCAAAGACCACAGAGATAGAGTGTCCGGGTTGGGAAGGTTCCAGAGGAACCGCTTCATGTTTCCCACAGGCAGGGTGGATTCTGGTCACTAAAGGAGCACTCTCAGGACATCTTGGATCCGAGAGCGGACAACAGAGGGGTCCCGTTACTTAGGAACTGTTTCATGTTAGGACGGTGCACACAGCATCGTCTTCCCTGGGCCGGAGTTCACTGCTTCTGTGCAGCTTCATGTCAAATGCCAGTGCCTCCGCCAACATTTGGTGGAGCAGCCTGTGAAATGACACCGCTTTTGCCTCTGCCACTAGTCTCCTGGTCGAAAGTGTGAACGCAATTTGTGTTTCCAAGTGGGAAGACCCACTACAGAGTTCACTTACCGTACACTGCCGAGTTGGGCACCCAGCCCATGGCCAAGTGCATTTAAAAGGTTTCCATCGTACGGTTTTCAGAATGAGCCGTAAGCGCCCCCTGACGGATCGGAGCCCCCGAGCAACCCGGGTAGCACACTCTTCCCCTAGGTTACACTGTGTTCAAGGACCTAGGGCTCTATGCTTCCTGCAGGGAAAGCCACCTGGTATGCCCATGTTTCCCTGCGACCCACCGCCTCATGAGACTTTCTGAGCTGGAGAGCCAATCAGTTCTCCATGCGGTGGCCAAGGCCCCCTCTGCAATGGACTTGAGGCCACCGTGCCAAGACCTTTTTACCGTGTTCCCTGCTGGGGTCGGAACTGATTAGTGAGAACACTGGACACCTCAAGGCTCACGCTCCAAGGACTTCCCGCATGCAACGAGCAAACACGCACCAAGGGCTTCTTTGTCGCCCAGAGCGAAGAACAAAGCCGGGAATCCCATGTAGAACGAGCACCCTGCAACTTGAGCCGGGAAGGCTTTGTCGTCCCGTCCCCTTGAGCAGCCTTTGCCACACTCCACTTCCAAGGAGCATGTACGAACGAAACGTTTTACCCTCACAGCACTCTACGCCGCAGGCCTCCCTGCGCTCGGTGTGACCTCTGGTTTTGAACGAACCGTCTTGGGTGAAACGCTTTCAGACCCCTCTGTCTCCACAGGGCTTGGTGTTGGAACTCTGCAAGGCTACGCTGCGATGTGCGTCAAACTGATTTCCACAGCCCATCTGTTTATGTGGCCCAGTGGTAGCAAAGCCTTTGAAGGGAAGCGATGCAGCACAGTGTCACAGGATGTATTGGACCAAAGACACCATGTGCTCGCCTGACATCTATCCTGTGCCCAATCCACTGCCTGTGAGATTTTCTTCAACTAGCCTGTCAGGTACACATCCCGTTTACCTTTGTGAGAAACTCCTTGCCTATGCGGTCTGCAAAGCTCTCCTCCCAAATCCCCTTGAGAACCTCGGAGCGTAGCTCTCTCTGTGTGAAGGCCCTTTTGTGTGGCGTGTTGAGAAACGGGGCGCAAGCCTTTCAGAGCCTGCTTGGAAGAACCTGGATGAGCACTGAGCAATCCCCAAGAATTGTGGGTATGCTACTGCTCTCGTCTAGCTCGTCCGCTGCACGTGCACCTCCCGTCCAGGGCCAACCGTCCGTGCTTTGAACCCCATCCTCCTTTTACTCCCATTATTTATACGGAACACAGAGCTCGGGGCAGCATGAAGACACCTCTGCGAAAGTGATGTTCCAGATCTCCAGAAGAGTTGGCTCCTTGTTGTGCACTCCATGGCAAAATTCTCGATCCAGAAAAGGCAGTTCACGTGACATACCTATCAGCTACCTGGAAAGGAACCTAACTGTTTCCTATAAGCGGGGCACATTTTCCAGGCCATCCATAGGGTTCTGCCCCAAACGTGGCTTCACACACCTGCCACGCCCAGGGGCACATGTCCGTGACCCATACATGTGGTTTGGCTACGGAGAGGGAACCACCAGGTGCATGCCGCTTTCCCTACAGACCACTGCAGGCATTCTGATCAGCGGTCATCACGTTTCTAGCCTATAGCCAGAAACAGACTTCTGCATTCTTTCTGCAGCAACAGGAAGCACCCTGGCATCTGTTGAGAGGCATGAGACTCTTGTCACGCATTGGAGTTGAGCCCACTTTGTTACATTCGCAAAGCTTCCAAAGACCACAGAGATAGAGTGTCCGGGTTGGGAAGGTTCCAGAGGAACCGCTTCATGTTTCCCACAGGCAGGGTGGATTCTGGTCACTAAAGGAGCACTCTCAGGACATCTTGGATCCGAGAGCGGACAACAGAGGGGTCCCGTTACTTAGGAACTGTTTCATGTTAGGACGGTGCACACAGCATCGTCTTCCCTGGGCCGGAGTTCACTGCTTCTGTGCAGCTTCATGTCAAATGCCAGTGCCTCCGCCAACATTTGGTGGAGCAGCCTGTGAAATGACACCGCTTTTGCCTCTGCCACTAGTCTCCTGGTCGAAAGTGTGAACGCAATTTGTGTTTCCAAGTGGGAAGACCCACTACAGAGTTCACTTACCGTACACTGCCGAGTTGGGCACCCAGCCCATGGCCAAGTGCATTTAAAAGGTTTCCATCGTACGGTTTTCAGAATGAGCCGTAAGCGCCCCCTGACGGATCGGAGCCCCCGAGCAACCCGGGTAGCACACTCTTCCCCTAGGTTACACTGTGTTCAAGGACCTAGGGCTCTATGCTTCCTGCAGGGAAAGCCACCTGGTATGCCCATGTTTCCCTGCGACCCACCGCCTCATGAGACTTTCTGAGCTGGAGAGCCAATCAGTTCTCCATGCGGTGGCCAAGGCCCCCTCTGCAATGGACTTGAGGCCACCGTGCCAAGACCTTTTTACCGTGTTCCCTGCTGGGGTCGGAACTGATTAGTGAGAACACTGGACACCTCAAGGCTCACGCTCCAAGGACTTCCCGCATGCAACGAGCAAACACGCACCAAGGGCTTCTTTGTCGCCCAGAGCGAAGAACAAAGCCGGGAATCCCATGTAGAACGAGCACCCTGCAACTTGAGCCGGGAAGGCTTTGTCGTCCCGTCCCCTTGAGCAGCCTTTGCCACACTCCACTTCCAAGGAGCATGTACGAACGAAACGTTTTACCCTCACAGCACTCTACGCCGCAGGCCTCCCTGCGCTCGGTGTGACCTCTGGTTTTGAACGAACCGTCTTGGGTGAAACGCTTTCAGACCCCTCTGTCTCCACAGGGCTTGGTGTTGGAACTCTGCAAGGCTACGCTGCGATGTGCGTCAAACTGATTTCCACAGCCCATCTGTTTATGTGGCCCAGTGGTAGCAAAGCCTTTGAAGGGAAGCGATGCAGCACAGTGTCACAGGATGTATTGGACCAAAGACACCATGTGCTCGCCTGACATCTATCCTGTGCCCAATCCACTGCCTGTGAGATTTTCTTCAACTAGCCTGTCAGGTACACATCCCGTTTACCTTTGTGAGAAACTCCTTGCCTATGCGGTCTGCAAAGCTCTCCTCCCAAATCCCCTTGAGAACCTCGGAGCGTAGCTCTCTCTGTGTGAAGGCCCTTTTGTGTGGCGTGTTGAGAAACGGGGCGCAAGCCTTTCAGAGCCTGCTTGGAAGAACCTGGATGAGCACTGAGCAATCCCCAAGAATTGTGGGTATGCTACTGCTCTCGTCTAGCTCGTCCGCTGCACGTGCACCTCCCGTCCAGGGCCAACCGTCCGTGCTTTGAACCCCATCCTCCTTTTACTCCCATTATTTATACGGAACACAGAGCTCGGGGCAGCATGAAGACACCTCTGCGAAAGTGATGTTCCAGATCTCCAGAAGAGTTGGCTCCTTGTTGTGCACTCCATGGCAAAATTCTCAATCCAGAAAAGGCAGTTCACGTGACATACCTATCAGCTACCTGGAAAGGAACCTAACTGTTTCCTATAAGCGGGGCACATTTTCCAGGCCATCCATAGGGTTCTGCCCCAAACGTGGCTTCACACACCTGCCACGCCCAGGGGCACATGTCCGTGACCCATACATGTGGTTTGGCTACGGAGAGGGAACCACCAGGTGCATGCCGCTTTCCCTACAGACCACTGCAGGCATTTTGATCAGCGGTCATCACGTTTCTAGCCTATAGCCAGAAACAGACTTCTGCATTCTTTCTGCAGCAACAGGAAGCACCCTGGCATCTGTTGAGAGGCATGAGACTCTTGTCACGCATTGGAGTTGAGCCCACTTTGTTACATTCGCAAAGCTTCCAAAGACCACAGAGATAGAGTGTCCGGGTTGGGAAGGTTCCAGAGGAACCGCTTCATGTTTCCCACAGGCAGGGTGGATTCTGGTCACTAAAGGAGCACTCTCAGGACATCTTGGATCCGAGAGCGGACAACAGAGGGGTCCCGTTACTTAGGAACTGTTTCATGTTAGGACGGTGCACACAGCATCGTCTTCCCTGGGCCGGAGTTCACTGCTTCTGTGCAGCTTCATGTCAAATGCCAGTGCCTCCGCCAACATTTGGTGGAGCAGCCTGTGAAATGACACCGCTTTTGCCTCTGCCACTAGTCTCCTGGTCGAAAGTGTGAACGCAATTTGTGTTTCCAAGTGGGAAGACCCACTACAGAGTTCACTTACCGTACACTGCCGAGTTGGGCACCCAGCCCATGGCCAAGTGCATTTAAAAGGTTTCCATCGTACGGTTTTCAGAATGAGCCGTAAGCGCCCCCTGACGGATCGGAGCCCCCGAGCAACCCGGGTAGCACACTCTTCCCCTAGG
This sequence comes from Mesoplodon mirus, assembly GCF_964341445.2. NCBI lineage: Eukaryota > Metazoa > Chordata > Mammalia > Artiodactyla > Ziphiidae > Mesoplodon > Mesoplodon mirus. Next base: position 18,595 of record NW_028294194.1, on the reverse strand, counting down.
TTACACTGTGTTCAAGGACCTAGGGCTCTATGCTTCCTGCAGGGAAAGCCACCTGGTATGCCCATGTTTCCCTGCGACCCACCGCCTCATGAGACTTTCTGAGCTGGAGAGCCAATCAGTTCTCCATGCGGTGGCCAAGGCCCCCTCTGCAATGGACTTGAGGCCACCGTGCCAAGACCTTTTTACCGTGTTCCCTGCTGGGGTCGGAACTGATTAGTGAGAACACTGGACACCTCAAGGCTCACGCTCCAAGGACTTCCCGCATGCAACGAGCAAACACGCACCAAGGGCTTCTTTGTCGCCCAGAGCGAAGAACAAAGCCGGGAATCCCATGTAGAACGAGCACCCTGCAACTTGAGCCGGGAAGGCTTTGTCGTCCCGTCCCCTTGAGCAGCCTTTGCCACACTCCACTTCCAAGGAGCATGTACGAACGAAACGTTTTACCCTCACAGCACTCTACGCCGCAGGCCTCCCTGCGCTCGGTGTGACCTCTGGTTTTGAACGAACCGTCTTGGGTGAAACGCTTTCAGACCCCTCTGTCTCCACAGGGCTTGGTGTTGGAACTCTGCAAGGCTACGCTGCGATGTGCGTCAAACTGATTTCCACAGCCCATCTGTTTATGTGGCCCAGTGGTAGCAAAGCCTTTGAAGGGAAGCGATGCAGCACAGTGTCACAGGATGTATTGGACCAAAGACACCATGTGCTCGCCTGACATCTATCCTGTGCCCAATCCACTGCCTGTGAGATTTTCTTCAACTAGCCTGTCAGGTACACATCCCGTTTACCTTTGTGAGAAACTCCTTGCCTATGCGGTCTGCAAAGCTCTCCTCCCAAATCCCCTTGAGAACCTCGGAGCGTAGCTCTCTCTGTGTGAAGGCCCTTTTGTGTGGCGTGTTGAGAAACGGGGCGCAAGCCTTTCAGAGCCTGCTTGGAAGAACCTGGATGAGCACTGAGCAATCCCCAAGAATTGTGGGTATGCTACTGCTCTCGTCTAGCTCGTCCGCTGCACGTGCACCTCCCGTCCAGGGCCAACCGTCCGTGCTTTGAACCCCATCCTCCTTTTACTCCCATTATTTATACGGAACACAGAGCTCGGGGCAGCATGAAGACACCTCTGCGAAAGTGATGTTCCAGATCTCCAGAAGAGTTGGCTCCTTGTTGTGCACTCCATGGCAAAATTCTCAATCCAGAAAAGGCAGTTCACGTGACATACCTATCAGCTACCTGGAAAGGAACCTAACTGTTTCCTATAAGCGGGGCACATTTTCCAGGCCATCCATAGGGTTCTGCCCCAAACGTGGCTTCACACACCTGCCACGCCCAGGGGCACATGTCCGTGACCCATACATGTGGTTTGGCTACGGAGAGGAAACCACCAGGTGCATGCCGCTTTCCCTACAGACCACTGCAGGCATTTTGATCAGCGGTCATCACGTTTCTAGCCTATAGCCAGAAACAGACTTCTGCATTCTTTCTGCAGCAACAGGAAGCACCCTGGCATCTGTTGAGAGGCATGAGACTCTTGTCACGCATTGGAGTTGAGCCCACTTTGTTACATTCGCAAAGCTTCCAAAGACCACAGAGATAGAGTGTCCGGGTTGGGAAGGTTCCAGAGGAACCGCTTCATGTTTCCCACAGGCAGGGTGGATTCTGGTCACTAAAGGAGCACTCTCAGGACATCTTGGATCCGAGAGCGGACAACAGAGGGGTCCCGTTACTTAGGAACTGTTTCATGTTAGGACGGTGCACACAGCATCGTCTTCCCTGGGCCGGAGTTCACTGCTTCTGTGCAGCTTCATGTCAAATGCCAGTGCCTCCGCCAACATTTGGTGGAGCAGCCTGTGAAATGACACCGCTTTTGCCTCTGCCACTAGTCTCCTGGTCGAAAGTGTGAACGCAATTTGTGTTTCCAAGTGGGAAGACCCACTACAGAGTTCACTTACCGTACACTGCCGAGTTGGGCACCCAGCCCATGGCCAAGTGCATTTAAAAGGTTTCCATCGTACGGTTTTCAGAATGAGCCGTAAGCGCCCCCTGACGGATCGGAGCCCCCGAGCAACCCGGGTAGCACACTCTTCCCCTAGGTTACACTGTGTTCAAGAACCTAGGGCTCTATGCTTCCTGCAGGGAAAGCCACCTGGTATGCCCATGTTTCCCTGCGACCCACCGCCTCATGAGACTTTCTGAGCTGGAGAGCCAATCAGTTCTCCATGCGGTGGCCAAGGCCCCCTCTGCAATGGACTTGAGGCCACCGTGCCAAGACCTTTTTACCGTGTTCCCTGCTGGGGTCGGAACTGATTAGTGAGAACACTGGACACCTCAAGGCTCACGCTCCAAGGACTTCCCGCATGCAACGAGCAAACACGCACCAAGGGCTTCTTTGTCGCCCAGAGCGAAGAACAAAGCCGGGAATCCCATGTAGAACGAGCACCCTGCAACTTGAGCCGGGAAGGCTTTGTCGTCCCGTCCCCTTGAGCAGCCTTTGCCACACTCCACTTCCAAGGAGCATGTACGAACGAAACGTTTTACCCTCACAGCACTCTACGCCGCAGGCCTCCCTGCGCTCGGTGTGACCTCTGGTTTTGAACGAACCGTCTTGGGTGAAACGCTTTCAGACCCCTCTGTCTCCACAGGGCTTGGTGTTGGAACTCTGCAAGGCTACGCTGCGATGTGCGTCAAACTGATTTCCACAGCCCATCTGTTTATGTGGCCCAGTGGTAGCAAAGCCTTTGAAGGGAAGCGATGCAGCACAGTGTCACAGGATGTATTGGACCAAAGACACCATGTGCTCGCCTGACATCTATCCTGTGCCCAATCCACTGCCTGTGAGATTTTCTTCAACTAGCCTGTCAGGTACACATCCCGTTTACCTTTGTGAGAAACTCCTTGCCTATGCGGTCTGCAAAGCTCTCCTCCCAAATCCCCTTGAGAACCTCGGAGCGTAGCTCTCTCTGTGTGAAGGCCCTTTTGTGTGGCGTGTTGAGAAACGGGGCGCAAGCCTTTCAGAGCCTGCTTGGAAGAACCTGGATGAGCACTGAGCAATCCCCAAGAATTGTGGGTATGCTACTGCTCTCGTCTAGCTCGTCCGCTGCACGTGCACCTCCCGTCCAGGGCCAACCGTCCGTGCTTTGAACCCCATCCTCCTTTTACTCCCATTATTTATACGGAACACAGAGCTCGGGGCAGCATGAAGACACCTCTGCGAAAGTGATGTTCCAGATCTCCAGAAGAGTTGGCTCCTTGTTGTGCACTCCATGGCAAAATTCTCAATCCAGAAAAGGCAGTTCACGTGACATACCTATCAGCTACCTGGAAAGGAACCTAACTGTTTCCTATAAGCGGGGCACATTTTCCAGGCCATCCATAGGGTTCTGCCCCAAACGTGGCTTCACACACCTGCCACGCCCAGGGGCACATGTCCGTGACCCATACATGTGGTTTGGCTACGGAGAGGAAACCACCAGGTGCATGCCGCTTTCCCTACAGACCACTGCAGGCATTTTGATCAGCGGTCATCACGTTTCTAGCCTATAGCCAGAAACAGACTTCTGCATTCTTTCTGCAGCAACAGGAAGCACCCTGGCATCTGTTGAGAGGCATGAGACTCTTGTCACGCATTGGAGTTGAGCCCACTTTGTTACATTCGCAAAGCTTCCAAAGACCACAGAGATAGAGTGTCCGGGTTGGGAAGGTTCCAGAGGAACCGCTTCATGTTTCCCACAGGCAGGGTGGATTCTGGTCACTAAAGGAGCACTCTCAGGACATCTTGGATCCGAGAGCGGACAACAGAGGGGTCCCGTTACTTAGGAACTGTTTCATGTTAGGACGGTGCACACAGCATCGTCTTCCCTGGGCCGGAGTTCACTGCTTCTGTGCAGCTTCATGTCAAATGCCAGTGCCTCCGCCAACATTTGGTGGAGCAGCCTGTGAAATGACACCGCTTTTGCCTCTGCCACTAGTCTCCTGGTCGAAAGTGTGAACGCAATTTGTGTTTCCAAGTGGGAAGACCCACTACAGAGTTCACTTACCGTACACTGCCGAGTTGGGCACCCAGCCCATGGCCAAGTGCATTTAAAAGGTTTCCATCGTACGGTTTTCAGAATGAGCCGTAAGCGCCCCCTGACGGATCGGAGCCCCCGAGCAACCCGGGTAGCACACTCTTCCCCTAGGTTACACTGTGTTCAAGAACCTAGGGCTCTATGCTTCCTGCAGGGAAAGCCACCTGGTATGCCCATGTTTCCCTGCGACCCACCGCCTCATGAGACTTTCTGAGCTGGAGAGCCAATCAGTTCTCCATGCGGTGGCCAAGGCCCCCTCTGCAATGGACTTGAGGCCACCGTGCCAAGACCTTTTTACCGTGTTCCCTGCTGGGGTCGGAACTGATTAGTGAGAACACTGGACACCTCAAGGCTCACGCTCCAAGGACTTCCCGCATGCAACGAGCAAACACGCACCAAGGGCTTCTTTGTCGCCCAGAGCGAAGAACAAAGCCGGGAATCCCATGTAGAACGAGCACCCTGCAACTTGAGCCGGGAAGGCTTTGTCGTCCCGTCCCCTTGAGCAGCCTTTGCCACACTCCACTTCCAAGGAGCATGTACGAACGAAACGTTTTACCCTCACAGCACTCTACGCCGCAGGCCTCCCTGCGCTCGGTGTGACCTCTGGTTTTGAACGAACCGTCTTGGGTGAAACGCTTTCAGACCCCTCTGTCTCCACAGGGCTTGGTGTTGGAACTCTGCAAGGCTACGCTGCGATGTGCGTCAAACTGATTTCCACAGCCCATCTGTTTATGTGGCCCAGTGGTAGCAAAGCCTTTGAAGGGAAGCGATGCAGCACAGTGTCACAGGATGTATTGGACCAAAGACACCATGTGCTCGCCTGACATCTATCCTGTGCCCAATCCACTGCCTGTGAGATTTTCTTCAACTAGCCTGTCAGGTACACATCCCGTTTACCTTTGTGAGAAACTCCTTGCCTATGCGGTCTGCAAAGCTCTCCTCCCAAATCCCCTTGAGAACCTCGGAGCGTAGCTCTCTCTGTGTGAAGGCCCTTTTGTGTGGCGTGTTGAGAAACGGGGCGCAAGCCTTTCAGAGCCTGCTTGGAAGAACCTGGATGAGCACTGAGCAATCCCCAAGAATTGTGGGTATGCTACTGCTCTCGTCTAGCTCGTCCGCTGCACGTGCACCTCCCGTCCAGGGCCAACCGTCCGTGCTTTGAACCCCATCCTCCTTTTACTCCCATTATTTATACGGAACACAGAGCTCGGGGCAGCATGAAGACACCTCTGCGAAAGTGATGTTCCAGATCTCCAGAAGAGTTGGCTCCTTGTTGTGCACTCCATGGCAAAATTCTCAATCCAGAAAAGGCAGTTCACGTGACATACCTATCAGCTACCTGGAAAGGAACCTAACTGTTTCCTATAAGCGGGGCACATTTTCCAGGCCATCCATAGGGTTCTGCCCCAAACGTGGCTTCACACACCTGCCACGCCCAGGGGCACATGTCCGTGACCCATACATGTGGTTTGGCTACGGAGAGGAAACCACCAGGTGCATGCCGCTTTCCCTACAGACCACTGCAGGCATTTTGATCAGCGGTCATCACGTTTCTAGCCTATAGCCAGAAACAGACTTCTGCATTCTTTCTGCAGCAACAGGAAGCACCCTGGCATCTGTTGAGAGGCATGAGACTCTTGTCACGCATTGGAGTTGAGCCCACTTTGTTACATTCGCAAAGCTTCCAAAGACCACAGAGATAGAGTGTCCGGGTTGGGAAGGTTCCAGAGGAACCGCTTCATGTTTCCCACAGGCAGGGTGGATTCTGGTCACTAAAGGAGCACTCTCAGGACATCTTGGATCCGAGAGCGGACAACAGAGGGGTCCCGTTACTTAGGAACTGTTTCATGTTAGGACGGTGCACACAGCATCGTCTTCCCTGGGCCGGAGTTCACTGCTTCTGTGCAGCTTCATGTCAAATGCCAGTGCCTCCGCCAACATTTGGTGGAGCAGCCTGTGAAATGACACCGCTTTTGCCTCTGCCACTAGTCTCCTGGTCGAAAGTGTGAACGCAATTTGTGTTTCCAAGTGGGAAGACCCACTACAGAGTTCACTTACCGTACACTGCCGAGTTGGGCACCCAGCCCATGGCCAAGTGCATTTAAAAGGTTTCCATCGTACGGTTTTCAGAATGAGCCGTAAGCGCCCCCTGACGGATCGGAGCCCCCGAGCAACCCGGGTAGCACACTCTTCCCCTAGGTTACACTGTGTTCAAGAACCTAGGGCTCTATGCTTCCTGCAGGGAAAGCCACCTGGTATGCCCATGTTTCCCTGCGACCCACCGCCTCATGAGACTTTCTGAGCTGGAGAGCCAATCAGTTCTCCATGCGGTGGCCAAGGCCCCCTCTGCAATGGACTTGAGGCCACCGTGCCAAGACCTTTTTACCGTGTTCCCTGCTGGGGTCGGAACTGATTAGTGAGAACACTGGACACCTCAAGGCTCACGCTCCAAGGACTTCCCGCATGCAACGAGCAAACACGCACCAAGGGCTTCTTTGTCGCCCAGAGCGAAGAACAAAGCCGGGAATCCCATGTAGAACGAGCACCCTGCAACTTGAGCCGGGAAGGCTTTGTCGTCCCGTCCCCTTGAGCAGCCTTTGCCACACTCCACTTCCAAGGAGCATGTACGAACGAAACGTTTTACCCTCACAGCACTCTACGCCGCAGGCCTCCCTGCGCTCGGTGTGACCTCTGGTTTTGAACGAACCGTCTTGGGTGAAACGCTTTCAGACCCCTCTGTCTCCACAGGGCTTGGTGTTGGAACTCTGCAAGGCTACGCTGCGATGTGCGTCAAACTGATTTCCACAGCCCATCTGTTTATGTGGCCCAGTGGTAGCAAAGCCTTTGAAGGGAAGCGATGCAGCACAGTGTCACAGGATGTATTGGACCAAAGACACCATGTGCTCGCCTGACATCTATCCTGTGCCCAATCCACTGCCTGTGAGATTTTCTTCAACTAGCCTGTCAGGTACACATCCCGTTTACCTTTGTGAGAAACTCCTTGCCTATGCGGTCTGCAAAGCTCTCCTCCCAAATCCCCTTGAGAACCTCGGAGCGTAGCTCTCTCTGTGTGAAGGCCCTTTTGTGTGGCGTGTTGAGAAACGGGGCGCAAGCCTTTCAGAGCCTGCTTGGAAGAACCTGGATGAGCACTGAGCAATCCCCAAGAATTGTGGGTATGCTACTGCTCTCGTCTAGCTCGTCCGCTGCACGTGCACCTCCCGTCCAGGGCCAACCGTCCGTGCTTTGAACCCCATCCTCCTTTTACTCCCATTATTTATACGGAACACAGAGCTCGGGGCAGCATGAAGACACCTCTGCGAAAGTGATGTTCCAGATCTCCAGAAGAGTTGGCTCCTTGTTGTGCACTCCATGGCAAAATTCTCAATCCAGAAAAGGCAGTTCACGTGACATACCTATCAGCTACCTGGAAAGGAACCTAACTGTTTCCTATAAGCGGGGCACATTTTCCAGGCCATCCATAGGGTTCTGCCCCAAACGTGGCTTCACACACCTGCCACGCCCAGGGGCACATGTCCGTGACCCATACATGTGGTTTGGCTACGGAGAGGAAACCACCAGGTGCATGCCGCTTTCCCTACAGACCACTGCAGGCATTTTGATCAGCGGTCATCACGTTTCTAGCCTATAGCCAGAAACAGACTTCTGCATTCTTTCTGCAGCAACAGGAAGCACCCTGGCATCTGTTGAGAGGCATGAGACTCTTGTCACGCATTGGAGTTGAGCCCACTTTGTTACATTCGCAAAGCTTCCAAAGACCACAGAGATAGAGTGTCCGGGTTGGGAAGGTTCCAGAGGAACCGCTTCATGTTTCCCACAGGCAGGGTGGATTCTGGTCACTAAAGGAGCACTCTCAGGACATCTTGGATCCGAGAGCGGACAACAGAGGGGTCCCGTTACTTAGGAACTGTTTCATGTTAGGACGGTGCACACAGCATCGTCTTCCCTGGGCCGGAGTTCACTGCTTCTGTGCAGCTTCATGTCAAATGCCAGTGCCTCCGCCAACATTTGGTGGAGCAGCCTGTGAAATGACACCGCTTTTGCCTCTGCCACTAGTCTCCTGGTCGAAAGTGTGAACGCAATTTGTGTTTCCAAGTGGGAAGACCCACTACAGAGTTCACTTACCGTACACTGCCGAGTTGGGCACCCAGCCCATGGCCAAGTGCATTTAAAAGGTTTCCATCGTACGGTTTTCAGAATGAGCCGTAAGCGCCCCCTGACGGATCGGAGCCCCCGAGCAACCCGGGTAGCACACTCTTCCCCTAGGTTACACTGTGTTCAAGAACCTAGGGCTCTATGCTTCCTGCAGGGAAAGCCACCTGGTATGCCCATGTTTCCCTGCGACCCACCGCCTCATGAGACTTTCTGAGCTGGAGAGCCAATCAGTTCTCCATGCGGTGGCCAAGGCCCCCTCTGCAATGGACTTGAGGCCACCGTGCCAAGACCTTTTTACCGTGTTCCCTGCTGGGGTCGGAACTGATTAGTGAGAACACTGGACACCTCAAGGCTCACGCTCCAAGGACTTCCCGCATGCAACGAGCAAACACGCACCAAGGGCTTCTTTGTCGCCCAGAGCGAAGAACAAAGCCGGGAATCCCATGTAGAACGAGCACCCTGCAACTTGAGCCGGGAAGGCTTTGTCGTCCCGTCCCCTTGAGCAGCCTTTGCCACACTCCACTTCCAAGGAGCATGTACGAACGAAACGTTTTACCCTCACAGCACTCTACGCCGCAGGCCTCCCTGCGCTCGGTGTGACCTCTGGTTTTGAACGAACCGTCTTGGGTGAAACGCTTTCAGACCCCTCTGTCTCCACAGGGCTTGGTGTTGGAACTCTGCAAGGCTACGCTGCGATGTGCGTCAAACTGATTTCCACAGCCCATCTGTTTATGTGGCCCAGTGGTAGCAAAGCCTTTGAAGGGAAGCGATGCAGCACAGTGTCACAGGATGTATTGGACCAAAGACACCATGTGCTCGCCTGACATCTATCCTGTGCCCAATCCACTGCCTGTGAGATTTTCTTCAACTAGCCTGTCAGGTACACATCCCGTTTACCTTTGTGAGAAACTCCTTGCCTATGCGGTCTGCAAAGCTCTCCTCCCAAATCCCCTTGAGAACCTCGGAGCGTAGCTCTCTCTGTGTGAAGGCCCTTTTGTGTGGCGTGTTGAGAAACGGGGCGCAAGCCTTTCAGAGCCTGCTTGGAAGAACCTGGATGAGCACTGAGCAATCCCCAAGAATTGTGGGTATGCTACTGCTCTCGTCTAGCTCGTCCGCTGCACGTGCACCTCCCGTCCAGGGCCAACCGTCCGTGCTTTGAACCCCATCCTCCTTTTACTCCCATTATTTATACGGAACACAGAGCTCGGGGCAGCATGAAGACACCTCTGCGAAAGTGATGTTCCAGATCTCCAGAAGAGTTGGCTCCTTGTTGTGCACTCCATGGCAAAATTCTCAATCCAGAAAAGGCAGTTCACGTGACATACCTATCAGCTACCTGGAAAGGAACCTAACTGTTTCCTATAAGCGGGGCACATTTTCCAGGCCATCCATAGGGTTCTGCCCCAAACGTGGCTTCACACACCTGCCACGCCCAGGGGCACATGTCCGTGACCCATACATGTGGTTTGGCTACGGAGAGGAAACCACCAGGTGCATGCCGCTTTCCCTACAGACCACTGCAGGCATTTTGATCAGCGGTCATCACGTTTCTAGCCTATAGCCAGAAACAGACTTCTGCATTCTTTCTGCAGCAACAGGAAGCACCCTGGCATCTGTTGAGAGGCATGAGACTCTTGTCACGCATTGGAGTTGAGCCCACTTTGTTACATTCGCAAAGCTTCCAAAGACCACAGAGATAGAGTGTCCGGGTTGGGAAGGTTCCAGAGGAACCGCTTCATGTTTCCCACAGGCAGGGTGGATTCTGGTCACTAAAGGAGCACTCTCAGGACATCTTGGATCCGAGAGCGGACAACAGAGGGGTCCCGTTACTTAGGAACTGTTTCATGTTAGGACGGTGCACACAGCATCGTCTTCCCTGGGCCGGAGTTCACTGCTTCTGTGCAGCTTCATGTCAAATGCCAGTGCCTCCGCCAACATTTGGTGGAGCAGCCTGTGAAATGACACCGCTTTTGCCTCTGCCACTAGTCTCCTGGTCGAAAGTGTGAACGCAATTTGTGTTTCCAAGTGGGAAGACCCACTACAGAGTTCACTTACCGTACACTGCCGAGTTGGGCACCCAGCCCATGGCCAAGTGCATTTAAAAGGTTTCCATCGTACGGTTTTCAGAATGAGCCGTAAGCGCCCCCTGACGGATCGGAGCCCCCGAGCAACCCGGGTAGCACACTCTTCCCCTAGGTTACACTGTGTTCAAGAACCTAGGGCTCTATGCTTCCTGCAGGGAAAGCCACCTGGTATGCCCATGTTTCCCTGCGACCCACCGCCTCATGAGACTTTCTGAGCTGGAGAGCCAATCAGTTCTCCATGCGGTGGCCAAGGCCCCCTCTGCAATGGACTTGAGGCCACCGTGCCAAGACCTTTTTACCGTGTTCCCTGCTGGGGTCGGAACTGATTAGTGAGAACACTGGACACCTCAAGGCTCACGCTCCAAGGACTTCCCGCATGCAACGAGCAAACACGCACCAAGGGCTTCTTTGTCGCCCAGAGCGAAGAACAAAGCCGGGAATCCCATGTAGAACGAGCACCCTGCAACTTGAGCCGGGAAGGCTTTGTCGTCCCGTCCCCTTGAGCAGCCTTTGCCACACTCCACTTCCAAGGAGCATGTACGAACGAAACGTTTTACCCTCACAGCACTCTACGCCGCAGGCCTCCCTGCGCTCGGTGTGACCTCTGGTTTTGAACGAACCGTCTTGGGTGAAACGCTTTCAGACCCCTCTGTCTCCACAGGGCTTGGTGTTGGAACTCTGCAAGGCTACGCTGCGATGTGCGTCAAACTGATTTCCACAGCCCATCTGTTTATGTGGCCCAGTGGTAGCAAAGCCTTTGAAGGGAAGCGATGCAGCACAGTGTCACAGGATGTATTGGACCAAAGACACCATGTGCTCGCCTGACATCTATCCTGTGCCCAATCCACTGCCTGTGAGATTTTCTTCAACTAGCCTGTCAGGTACACATCCCGTTTACCTTTGTGAGAAACTCCTTGCCTATGCGGTCTGCAAAGCTCTCCTCCCAAATCCCCTTGAGAACCTCGGAGCGTAGCTCTCTCTGTGTGAAGGCCCTTTTGTGTGGCGTGTTGAGAAACGGGGCGCAAGCCTTTCAGAGCCTGCTTGGAAGAACCTGGATGAGCACTGAGCAATCCCCAAGAATTGTGGGTATGCTACTGCTCTCGTCTAGCTCGTCCGCTGCACGTGCACCTCCCGTCCAGGGCCAACCGTCCGTGCTTTGAACCCCATCCTCCTTTTACTCCCATTATTTATACGGAACACAGAGCTCGGGGCAGCATGAAGACACCTCTGCGAAAGTGATGTTCCAGATCTCCAGAAGAGTTGGCTCCTTGTTGTGCACTCCATGGCAAAATTCTCAATCCAGAAAAGGCAGTTCACGTGACATACCTATCAGCTACCTGGAAAGGAACCTAACTGTTTCCTATAAGCGGGGCACATTTTCCAGGCCATCCATAGGGTTCTGCCCCAAACGTGGCTTCACACACCTGCCACGCCCAGGGGCACATGTCCGTGACCCATACATGTGGTTTGGCTACGGAGAGGAAACCACCAGGTGCATGCCGCTTTCCCTACAGACCACTGCAGGCATTTTGATCAGCGGTCATCACGTTTCTAGCCTATAGCCAGAAACAGACTTCTGCATTCTTTCTGCAGCAACAGGAAGCACCCTGGCATCTGTTGAGAGGCATGAGACTCTTGTCACGCATTGGAGTTGAGCCCACTTTGTTACATTCGCAAAGCTTCCAAAGACCACAGAGATAGAGTGTCCGGGTTGGGAAGGTTCCAGAGGAACCGCTTCATGTTTCCCACAGGCAGGGTGGATTCTGGTCACTAAAGGAGCACTCTCAGGACATCTTGGATCCGAGAGCGGACAACAGAGGGGTCCCGTTACTTAGGAACTGTTTCATGTTAGGACGGTGCACACAGCATCGTCTTCCCTGGGCCGGAGTTCACTGCTTCTGTGCAGCTTCATGTCAAATGCCAGTGCCTCCGCCAACATTTGGTGGAGCAGCCTGTGAAATGACACCGCTTTTGCCTCTGCCACTAGTCTCCTGGTCGAAAGTGTGAACGCAATTTGTGTTTCCAAGTGGGAAGACCCACTACAGAGTTCACTTACCGTACACTGCCGAGTTGGGCACCCAGCCCATGGCCAAGTGCATTTAAAAGGTTTCCATCGTACGGTTTTCAGAATGAGCCGTAAGCGCCCCCTGACGGATCGGAGCCCCCGAGCAACCCGGGTAGCACACTCTTCCCCTAGGTTACACTGTGTTCAAGAACCTAGGGCTCTATGCTTCCTGCAGGGAAAGCCACCTGGTATGCCCATGTTTCCCTGCGACCCACCGCCTCATGAGACTTTCTGAGCTGGAGAGCCAATCAGTTCTCCATGCGGTGGCCAAGGCCCCCTCTGCAATGGACTTGAGGCCACCGTGCCAAGACCTTTTACCGTGTTCCCTGCTGGGGTCGGAACTGATTAGTGAGAACACTGGACACCTCAAGGCTCACGCTCCAAGGACTTCCCGCATGCAACGAGCAAACACGCACCAAGGGCTTCTTTGTCGCCCAGAGCGAAGAACAAAGCCGGGAATCCCATGTAGAACGAGCACCCTGCAACTTGAGCCGGGAAGGCTTTGTCGTCCCGTCCCCTTGAGCAGCCTTTGCCACACTCCACTTCCAAGGAGCATGTACGAACGAAACGTTTTACCCTCACAGCACTCTACGCCGCAGGCCTCCCTGCGCTCGGTGTGACCTCTGGTTTTGAACGAACCGTCTTGGGTGAAACGCTTTCAGACCCCTCTGTCTCCACAGGGCTTGGTGTTGGAACTCTGCAAGGCTACGCTGCGATGTGCGTCAAACTGATTTCCACAGCCCATCTGTTTATGTGGCCCAGTGGTAGCAAAGCCTTTGAAGGGAAGCGATGCAGCACAGTGTCACAGGATGTATTGGACCAAAGACACCATGTGCTCGCCTGACATCTATCCTGTGCCCAATCCACTGCCTGTGAGATTTTCTTCAACTAGCCTGTCAGGTACACATCCCGTTTACCTTTGTGAGAAACTCCTTGCCTATGCGGTCTGCAAAGCTCTCCTCCCAAATCCCCTTGAGAACCTCGGAGCGTAGCTCTCTCTGTGTGAAGGCCCTTTTGTGTGGCGTGTTGAGAAACGGGGCGCAAGCCTTTCAGAGCCTGCTTGGAAGAACCTGGATGAGCACTGAGCAATCCCCAAGAATTGTGGGTATGCTACTGCTCTCGTCTAGCTCGTCCGCTGCACGTGCACCTCCCGTCCAGGGCCAACCGTCCGTGCTTTGAACCCCATCCTCCTTTTACTCCCATTATTTATACGGAACACAGAGCTCGGGGCAGCATGAAGACACCTCTGCGAAAGTGATGTTCCAGATCTCCAGAAGAGTTGGCTCCTTGTTGTGCACTCCATGGCAAAATTCTCAATCCAGAAAAGGCAGTTCACGTGACATACCTATCAGCTACCTGGAAAGGAACCTAACTGTTTCCTATAAGCGGGGCACATTTTCCAGGCCATCCATAGGGTTCTGCCCCAAACGTGGCTTCACACACCTGCCACGCCCAGGGGCACATGTCCGTGACCCATACATGTGGTTTGGCTACGGAGAGGAAACCACCAGGTGCATGCCGCTTTCCCTACAGACCACTGCAGGCATTTTGATCAGCGGTCATCACGTTTCTAGCCTATAGCCAGAAACAGACTTCTGCATTCTTTCTGCAGCAACAGGAAGCACCCTGGCATCTGTTGAGAGGCATGAGACTCTTGTCACGCATTGGAGTTGAGCCCACTTTGTTACATTCGCAAAGCTTCCAAAGACCACAGAGATAGAGTGTCCGGGTTGGGAAGGTTCCAGAGGAACCGCTTCATGTTTCCCACAGGCAGGGTGGATTCTGGTCACTAAAGGAGCACTCTCAGGACATCTTGGATCCGAGAGCGGACAACAGAGGGGTCCCGTTACTTAGGAACTGTTTCATGTTAGGACGGTGCACACAGCATCGTCTTCCCTGGGCCGGAGTTCACTGCTTCTGTGCAGCTTCATGTCAAATGCCAGTGCCTCCGCCAACATTTGGTGGAGCAGCCTGTGAAATGACACCGCTTTTGCCTCTGCCACTAGTCTCCTGGTCGAAAGTGTGAACGCAATTTGTGTTTCCAAGTGGGAAGACCCACTACAGAGTTCACTTACCGTACACTGCCGAGTTGGGCACCCAGCCCATGGCCAAGTGCATTTAAAAGGTTTCCATCGTACGGTTTTCAGAATGAGCCGTAAGCGCCCCCTGACGGATCGGAGCCCCCGAGCAACCCGGGTAGCACACTCTTCCCCTAGGTTACACTGTGTTCAAGAACCTAGGGCTCTATGCTTCCTGCAGGGAAAGCCACCTGGTATGCCCATGTTTCCCTGCGACCCACCGCCTCATGAGACTTTCTGAGCTGGAGAGCCAATCAGTTCTCCATGCGGTGGCCAAGGCCCCCTCTGCAATGGACTTGAGGCCACCGTGCCAAGACCTTTTTACCGTGTTCCCTGCTGGGGTCGGAACTGATTAGTGAGAACACTGGACACCTCAAGGCTCACGCTCCAAGGACTTCCCGCATGCAACGAGCAAACACGCACCAAGGGCTTCTTTGTCGCCCAGAGCGAAGAACAAAGCCGGGAATCCCATGTAGAACGAGCACCCTGCAACTTGAGCCGGGAAGGCTTTGTCGTCCCGTCCCCTTGAGCAGCCTTTGCCACACTCCACTTCCAAGGAGCATGTACGAACGAAACGTTTTACCCTCACAGCACTCTACGCCGCAGGCCTCCCTGCGCTCGGTGTGACCTCTGGTTTTGAACGAACCGTCTTGGGTGAAACGCTTTCAGACCCCTCTGTCTCCACAGGGCTTGGTGTTGGAACTCTGCAAGGCTACGCTGCGATGTGCGTCAAACTGATTTCCACAGCCCATCTGTTTATGTGGCCCAGTGGTAGCAAAGCCTTTGAAGGGAAGCGATGCAGCACAGTGTCACAGGATGTATTGGACCAAAGACACCATGTGCTCGCCTGACATCTATCCTGTGCCCAATCCACTGCCTGTGAGATTTTCTTCAACTAGCCTGTCAGGTACACATCCCGTTTACCTTTGTGAGAAACTCCTTGCCTATGCGGTCTGCAAAGCTCTCCTCCCAAATCCCCTTGAGAACCTCGGAGCGTAGCCTCTCTCTGTGTGAAGGCCCTTTTGTGTGGCGTGTTGAGAAACGGGCGCAAGCCTTTCAGAGCCTGCTTGGAAGAACCTGGATGAGCACTGAGCAATCCCCAAGAATTGTGGGTATGCTACTGCTCTCGTCTAGCTCGTCCGCTGCACGTGCACCTCCCGTCCAGGGCCAACCGTCCGTGCTTTGAACCCCATCCTCCTTTTACTCCCATTATTTATACGGAACACAGAGCTCGGGGCAGCATGAAGACACCTCTGCGAAAGTGATGTTCCAGATCTCCAGAAGAGTTGGCTCCTTGTTGTGCACTCCATGGCAAAATTCTCAATCCAGAAAAGGCAGTTCACGTGACATACCTATCAGCTACCTGGAAAGGAACCTAACTGTTTCCTATAAGCGGGGCACATTTTCCAGGCCATCCATAGGGTTCTGCCCCAAACGTGGCTTCACACACCTGCCACGCCCAGGGGCACATGTCCGTGACCCATACATGTGGTTTGGCTACGGAGAGGAAACCACCAGGTGCATGCCGCTTTCCCTACAGACCACTGCAGGCATTTTGATCAGCGGTCATCACGTTTCTAGCCTATAGCCAGAAACAGACTTCTGCATTCTTTCTGCAGCAACAGGAAGCACCCTGGCATCTGTTGAGAGGCATGAGACTCTTGTCACGCATTGGAGTTGAGCCCACTTTGTTACATTCGCAAAGCTTCCAAAGACCACAGAGATAGAGTGTCCGGGTTGGGAAGGTTCCAGAGGAACCGCTTCATGTTTCCCACAGGCAGGGTGGATTCTGGTCACTAAAGGAGCACTCTCAGGACATCTTGGATCCGAGAGCGGACAACAGAGGGGTCCCGTTACTTAGGAACTGTTTCATGTTAGGACGGTGCACACAGCATCGTCTTCCCTGGGCCGGAGTTCACTGCTTCTGTGCAGCTTCATGTCAAATGCCAGTGCCTCCGCCAACATTTGGTGGAGCAGCCTGTGAAATGACACCGCTTTTGCCTCTGCCACTAGTCTCCTGGTCGAAAGTGTGAACGCAATTTGTGTTTCCAAGTGGGAAGACCCACTACAGAGTTCACTTACCGTACACTGCCGAGTTGGGCACCCAGCCCATGGCCAAGTGCATTTAAAAGGTTTCCATCGTACGGTTTTCAGAATGAGCCGTAAGCGCCCCCTGACGGATCGGAGCCCCCGAGCAACCCGGGTAGCACACTCTTCCCCTAGGTTACACTGTGTTCAAGAACCTAGGGCTCTATGCTTCCTGCAGGGAAAGCCACCTGGTATGCCCATGTTTCCCTGCGACCCACCGCCTCATGAGACTTTCTGAGCTGGAGAGCCAATCAGTTCTCCATGCGGTGGCCAAGGCCCCCTCTGCAATGGACTTGAGGCCACCGTGCCAAGACCTTTTTACCGTGTTCCCTGCTGGGGTCGGAACTGATTAGTGAGAACACTGGACACCTCAAGGCTCACGCTCCAAGGACTTCCCGCATGCAACGAGCAAACACGCACCAAGGGCTTCTTTGTCGCCCAGAGCGAAGAACAAAGCCGGGAATCCCATGTAGAACGAGCACCCTGCAACTTGAGCCGGGAAGGCTTTGTCGTCCCGTCCCCTTGAGCAGCCTTTGCCACACTCCACTTCCAAGGAGCATGTACGAACGAAACGTTTTACCCTCACAGCACTCTACGCCGCAGGCCTCCCTGCGCTCGGTGTGACCTCTGGTTTTGAACGAACCGTCTTGGTGAAACGCTTTCAGACCCCTCTGTCTCCACAGGGCTTGGTGTTGGAACTCTGCAAGGCTACGCTGCGATGTGCGTCAAACTGATTTCCACAGCCCATCTGTTTATGTGGCCCAGTGGTAGCAAAGCCTTTGAAGGGAAGCGATGCAGCACAGTGTCACAGGATGTATTGGACCAAAGACACCATGTGCTCGCCTGACATCTATCCTGTGCCCAATCCACTGCCTGTGAGATTTTCTTCAACTAGCCTGTCAGGTACACATCCCGTTTACCTTTGTGAGAAACTCCTTGCCTATGCGGTCTGCAAAGCTCTCCTCCCAAATCCCCTTGAGAACCTCGGAGCGTAGCTCTCTCTGTGTGAAGGCCCTTTTGTGTGGCGTGTTGAGAAACGGGGCGCAAGCCTTTCAGAGCCTGCTTGGAAGAACCTGGATGAGCACTGAGCAATCCCCAAGAATTGTGGGTATGCTACTGCTCTCGTCTAGCTCGTCCGCTGCACGTGCACCTCCCGTCCAGGGCCAACCGTCCGTGCTTTGAACCCCATCCTCCTTTTACTCCCATTATTTATACGGAACACAGAGCTCGGGGCAGCATGAAGACACCTCTGCGAAAGTGATGTTCCAGATCTCCAGAAGAGTTGGCTCCTTGTTGTGCACTCCATGGCAAAATTCTCAATCCAGAAAAGGCAGTTCACGTGACATACCTATCAGCTACCTGGAAAGGAACCTAACTGTTTCCTATAAGCGGGGCACATTTTCCAGGCCATCCATAGGGTTCTGCCCCAAACGTGGCTTCACACACCTGCCACGCCCAGGGGCACATGTCCGTGACCCATACATGTGGTTTGGCTACGGAGAGGAAACCACCAGGTGCATGCCGCTTTCCCTACAGACCACTGCAGGCATTTTGATCAGCGGTCATCACGTTTCTAGCCTATAGCCAGAAACAGACTTCTGCATTCTTTCTGCAGCAACAGGAAGCACCCTGGCATCTGTTGAGAGGCATGAGACTCTTGTCACGCATTGGAGTTGAGCCCACTTTGTTACATTCGCAAAGCTTCCAAAGACCACAGAGATAGAGTGTCCGGGTTGGGAAGGTTCCAGAGGAACCGCTTCATGTTTCCCACAGGCAGGGTGGATTCTGGTCACTAAAGGAGCACTCTCAGGACATCTTGGATCCGAGAGCGGACAACAGAGGGGTCCCGTTACTTAGGAACTGTTTCATGTTAGGACGGTGCACACAGCATCGTCTTCCCTGGGCCGGAGTTCACTGCTTCTGTGCAGCTTCATGTCAAATGCCAGTGCCTCCGCCAACATTTGGTGGAGCAGCCTGTGAAATGACACCGCTTTTGCCTCTGCCACTAGTCTCCTGGTCGAAAGTGTGAACGCAATTTGTGTTTCCAAGTGG
>NW_028294195.1:0-39926 GCF_964341445.2 Mesoplodon mirus | reverse complement strand
TTTACTATTCACTATGGTTAGACATTACACGTCCATGTTAGCCGATCGCCATGGGCTAGCATTGCGCATTTGCAAAGGGGTGGATCTATCAAGGAATGTTACTGCATGCTACTAAGACTTTTTTAATTAAAAAGTTAACCCTTAGACAAGCTACAGAGTAGCAGAATATGTCGATTCGTTAGGGTGATCTTGGTTTACTATTCACTATGGTTAGACATTACACGTCCATGTTAGCCGATCTTCATGGGCTAGCATTGCGCATTTGCAAAGGGGTGGATCTATCAAGGAATGTTACTGCATGCTACTAAGATTTTTTTAATTAAAAAGTTAACCCTTAAACAAGCTACAGAGTAGCACAATATGTCGATTCGTTAGGGTGATCTTGGTTTACTGTTCACTATGGTTAGACATTACACGTCCATGTTAGCCGATCTTCATGGGCTAGCATTGAGCATTTGCAAAGGGGTAGATCTATCAAGGAATGTTACTGCATGCTACTAAGATTTTTTTAATTAAAAAGTTAACCCTTAAACAAGCTACAGAGTAGCACAATATGTCGATTTGTTACGCTGATCACGGTTTACTATTCACTATGGTTAGACATTACACGTCCATGTTAGCCGATCTTCATGGGCTAGCATTGCGCATTTGCAAAGGGGTAGATCTATCAAGGAATGTTACTGCATGCTACTAAAATTTTTTTTAATTAAAAAGTTAACCCTTAGACAAGCTACAGAGTAGCACGATATGTCGATTCGTTAGGGTGATCTTGGTTTACTATTCACTATGGTTAGACATTACACGTCCATGTTAGCCGATCTTCATGGGCTAGCATTGCGCATTTGCAAAGGGGTAGATCTATCAAGGAATGTTACTGCATGCTACTAAGACTTTTTTAATTAAAAAGTTAACCCTTAGACAAGCTACAGAGTAGCACAATATGTCGATTCGTTAGGGTGATCTTGGTTTACTATTCACTATGGTTAGACATTACACGTCCATGTTAGCCGATCTTCATGGGCTAGCATCGCGCATTTGCAAAGGGGTAGATCTATCAGGGAATGTTACTGCATGCTACTAAGATTTTTTTAATTAAAAAGTTAACTCTTAAACAAGCTACAGAGTAGCACAATATGTCGATTCGTTAGGGTGATCTTGGTTTACTATTCACTATGGTTAGACATTACACGTCCATGTTAGCCGATCTTCATGGGCTAGCATTGAGCATTTGCAAAAGTGTAGATCTATCAAGGAATGTTACTGCATGCTACTAAGACTTTTTTAATTAAAAAGTTAACCCTTAGGCAAGCTACAGAGTAGCACAATATGTCGATTCGTTAGGGTGATCTTGGTTTACTATTCACTATGGTTAGACATTACACGTCCATGTTAGCCGATCTTCATGGGCTAGCATCGCGCATTTGCAAAGGGGTAGATCTATCAAGGAATGTTACTGCATGCTACTAAGCTTTTTTAATTAAAAAGTTAACCGTTAGACAAGCTACAGAGTAGCACAATATGTCGATTCGTTAGGGTGATCTCGGTTTACTATTCACTATGGTTAGACATTACACGTCCATGTTAGCCGATCTTCATGGGCTAGCATTGCGCATTTGCAAAGGGGTGGATCTATCGAGGAAGATTACTGCATGCTACTAAGATTTTTTTAATTAAAAAGTTAACCCTTAGACAAGCTACAGAGTAGCACAATATGTCGATTCGTTAGGGTGATCTTGGTTTACTATTCACTATGCTTAGACATTACACGTCCATGTTAGCCGATCTTCATGGGCTAGCATTGCGCATTTGCAAAGGGGTAGATCTATCAAGGAATGTTACTGCATGCTACTAAGATTTTTTTAATTAAAAAGTTAACCCTTAAACAAGCTACAGAGTAGCACAATATGTCGATTTGTTACGCTGATCACGGTTTACTATTCACTATGGTTAGACATTACACGTCCATGTTAGCCGATCTTCATGGGCTAGCATTGCGCATTTGCAAAAGGGTAGATCTATCAAGGAATGTTACTGCATGCTACTAAGACTTTTTTAATTAAAAAGTTAACCCTTAGACAAGCTACAGAGTAGCACAATATGTCGATTCGTTAGGGTGATCTTGGTTTACTATTCACTATGGTTAGACATTACACGTCCATGTTAGCCGATCTTCATGGGCTAGCATCGCGCATTTGCAAAGGGGTAGATCTATCAAGGAATGTTACTGCATGCTACTAAGCTTTTTTAATTAAAAAGTTAACCGTTAGACAAGCTACAGAGTAGCACAATATGTCGATTCGTTAGGGTGATCTTGGTTTACAATTCACTATGGTTAGACATTACACGTCCATGTTAGCCGATCTTCATGGGCTAGCATTGCGCATTTGCAAAGGGGTGGATCTATCGAGGAAGATTACTGCATGCTACTAAGATTTTTTTAATTAAAAAGTTAACCCTTAGACAAGCTACAGAGTAGCACAATATGTCGATTCGTTAGGGTGATCTTGGTTTACTATTCACTATACTTAGACATTACACGTCCATGTTAGCCGATCTTCATGGGCTAGCATTGCGCATTTGCAAAGGGGTAGATCTATCAAGGAATGTTACTGCATGCTACTAAGATTTTTTTAATTAAAAAGTTAACCCTTAAACAAGCTACAGAGTAGCACAATATGTCGATTTGTTACGCTGATCACGGTTTACTATTCACTATGGTTAGACATTACACGTCCATGTTAGCCGATCTTCATGGGCTAGCATTGCGCATTTGCAAAGGGGTGGATCTATCAAGGAATGTTACTGCATGCTACTAAGATTTTTTTAATTAAAAAGTTAACCCTTAGACAAGCTACAGAGTAGCACAATATGTCGATTCGTTAGGGTGATCTTGGTTTACTATTCACTATGCTTAGACATTACACGTCCATGTTAGCCGATCTTCATGGGCTAGCATTGCGCATTTGCAAAGGGGTAGATCTATCAAGGAATGTTACTGCATGCTACTAAGACTTTTTTAATTAAAAAGTTAACCCTTAGACAAGCTACAGAGTAGCACAATATGTCGATTCGTTAGGGTGATCTTGGTTTACTATTCACTATTGTTAGACATTACACATACATGTTAGCCGATCTTCATGGGCTAGCATTGCGCATTTGCAAAAGGGTGGATCTATCAAGGAATGTTACTGCATGCTACTAAGACTTTTTTAATTAAAAAGTTAACCCTTAGACAAGCTACAGAGTAGCACAATATGTCGATTCGTTAGGGTGATCTTGGTTTACTATTCACTATGCTTAGACATTACACGTCCATGTTAGCCGATCTTCATGGGCTAGCATTGCGCATTTGCAAAGGGGTAGATCTATCAAGGAATGTTACTGCATGCTACCAAGATTTTTTTAATTAAAAAGTTAACCCTTAGACAAGCTACAGAGTAGCAGAATATGTCGATTTGTTACGCTGATCATGGTTTACTATTCACTATGCTTAGACATTACACGTCCATGTTAGCCGATCTTCATGGGCTAGCATTGCGCATTTGCAAAGGGGTAGATCTATCAAGGAATGTTACTGCATGCTACTAAGATTTTTTTAATTAAAAAGTTAACCCTTAAACAAGCTACAGAGTAGCACGATATGTCGATTCGTTAGGGTGATCTTGGTTTACTATTCACTATGGTTAGACATTACACGTCCATGTTAGCCGATATTCATGGGCTAGCATTGCGCATTTGCAAAGGGGTAGATCTATCAAGGAAGATTACTGCATGCTACTAAGCTTTTTTTAATGAAAAAGTTAACCCTTAGACAAGCTACAGAGTAGCAGAATATGTCGATTTGTTACGCTGATCACGGTTTACTATTCACTATGGTTAGACATTACACGTCCATGTTAGCCGATCTTCATGGGCTAGCATTGCGCATTTGCAAAGGGGTAGATCTATCAAGGAATGTTACTGCATGCTACTAAGATTTTTTTAATTAAAAAGTTAACCCTTAGACAAGCTACAGAGTAGCACAATATGTCGATTCGTTAGGGTGATCTTGGTTTACTATTCACTATGGTTAGACATTACACGTCCATGTTAGCCGATCTTCATGGGCTAGCATTGCGCATTTGCAAAGGGGTAGATCTATCAAGGAATGTTACTGCCTGCTACTAAGATTTTTTTAATTAAAAAGTTAACCCTTAGACAAGCTACAGAGTAGCAGAATATGTCGATTTGTTACGCTGATCACGGTTTACTATTCACTATTGTTAGACATTACACATACATGTTAGCCGATCTTCATGGGCTAGCATTGCGCATTTGCAAAGGGGTAGATCTATCAAGGAATGTTACTGCATGCTACTAAGATTTTTTTAATTAAAAAGTTAACCCTTAAACAAGCTACAGAGTAGCACAATATGTCGATTCGTTAGGGTGATCTTGGTTTACTATTCACTATGCTTAGACATTACACGTCCATGTTAGCCGATCTTCATGGGCTAGCATTGCGCATTTGCAAAGGGGTAGATCTATCAAGGAATGTTACTGCATGCTACTAAGATTTTTTTAATTAAAAAGTTAACCCTTAGACAAGCTACAGAGTAGCAGAATATGTCGATTTGTTACGCTGATCATGGTTTACTATTCACTATGCTTAGACATTACACGTCCATGTTAGCCGATCTTCATGGGCTAGCATTGCGCATTTGCAAAGGGGTAGATCTATCAAGGAATGTTACTGCATGCTACTAAGATTTTTTTAATTAAAAAGTTAACCCTTAAACAAGCTACAGAGTAGCACGATATGTCGATTCGTTAGGGTGATCTTGGTTTACTATTCACTATGGTTAGACATTACACGTCCATGTTAGCCATTCGTCATGGGCTAGCATTGAGCATTTGCAAAGGGGTAGATCTATCAAGGAATGTTACTGCATGCTACTAAGATTTTTTTAATTAAAAAGTTAACCCTTAGACAAGCTACAGAGTAGCAGAATATGTCGATTTGTTACGCTGATCATGGTTTACTATTCACTATGCTTAGACATTACACGTCCATGTTAGCCGATCTTCATGGGCTAGCATTGCGCATTTGCAAAGGGGTAGATCTATCAAGGAATGTTACTGCATGCTACTAAGATTTTTTTAATTAAAAAGTTAACCCTTAAACAAGCTACAGAGTAGCACGATATGTCGATTCGTTAGGGTGATCATGGTTTACTATTCACTATGCTTAGACATTACACGTCCATGTTAGCCGATCTTCATGGGCTAGCATTGCGCATTTGCAAAGGGGTAGATCTATCAAGGAATGTTACTGCATGCTACTAAGATTTTTTTAATTAAAAAGTTAACCCTTAAACAAGCTACAGAGTAGCACGATATGTCGATTTGTTACGCTGATCATGGTTTACTATTCACTATGCTTAGACATTACACGTCCATGTTAGCCGATCTTCATGGGCTAGCATTGCGCATTTGCAAAGGGGTAGATCTATCAAGGAATGTTACTGCATGCTACTAAGATTTTTTTAATTAAAAAGTTAACCCTTAGACAAGCTACAGAGTAGCAGAATATGTCGATTTGTTACGCTGATCATGGTTTACTATTCACTATGCTTAGACATTACACGTCCATGTTAGCCGATCTTCATGGGCTAGCATTGCGCATTTGCAAAGGGGTAGATCTATCAAGGAATGTTACTGCATGCTACTAAGATTTTTTTAATTAAAAAGTTAACCCTTAAACAAGCTACAGAGTAGCACGATATGTCGATTCGTTAGGGTGATCTTGGTTTACTATTCACTATGGTTAGACATTACACGTCCATGTTAGCCATTCGTCATGGGCTAGCATTGAGCATTTGCAAAGGGGTAGATCTATCAAGGAATGTTACTGCATGCTACTAAGATTTTTTTAATTAAAAAGTTAACCCTTAGACAAGCTACACAGTAGCAGAATATGTCGATTTGTTACGCTGATCATGGTTTAGTATTCACTATGCTTAGACATTACACGTCCATGTTAGCCGATCTTCATGGGCTAGCATTGCGCATTTGCAAAGGGGTAGATCTATCAAGGAATGTTACTGCATGCTACTAAGATTTTTTAATTAAAAAGTTAACCCTTAAACAAGCTACAGAGTAGCACGATATGTCGATTCGTTAGGGTGATCTTGGTTTACTATTCACTATGGTTAGACATTACACGTCCATGTTAGCCATTCGTCATGGGCTAGCATTGAGCATTTGCAAAGGGGTAGATCTATCAAGGAATGTTACTGCATGCTACTAAGATTTTTTTAATTAAAAAGTTAACCCTTAGACAAGCTACACAGTAGCAGAATATGTCGATTTGTTACGCTGATCATGGTTTAGTATTCACTATGCTTAGACATTACACGTCCATGTTAGCCGATCTTCATGGGCTAGCATTGCGCATTTGCAAAGGGGTAGATCTATCAAGGAATGTTACTGCATGCTACTAAGATTTTTTAATTAAAAAGTTAACCCTTAAACAAGCTACAGAGTAGCACGATATGTCGATTCGTTAGGGTGATCTTGGTTTACTATTCACTATGGTTAGACATTACACGTCCATGTTAGCCATTCGTCATGGGCTAGCATTGAGCATTTGCAAAGGGGTAGATCTATCAAGGAATGTTACTGCTTGCTACTAAGCTTTTTTAATTAAAAAGTTAACCCTTAAACAAGCTACAGAGTAGCACGATATGTCGATTTGTTACGCTGATCACAGTTTACTCTTCACTATGGTTAGACATTACACGTCCATGTTAGCCGATCTTCATGGGCTAGCATTGCGCATTTGCAAAGGGGTAGATCTATCAAGGAATGTTACTGCATGCTACTAAGATTTTTTTAATTAAAAAGTTAACCCTTAGACAAGCTACAGAGTAGCACAATATGTCGATTCGTTAGGGTGATCTTGGTTTACTATTCACTCTGGTTAGACATTACACGTCCATGTTAGCCGATCGTCATGGGCTAGCATTGAGCATTTGCAAAGGGGTAGATCTATCAAGGAATGTTACTGCATGCTACTAAGCTTTTTTTAATTAAAAAGTTAACCGTTAGACAAGCTACAGAGTAGCAGAATATGTCGATTTGTTACGCTGATCACGGTTTACTATTCACTATCGTTAGACATTACACGTCCATGTTAGCCGATCTTCATGGGCTAGCATTGCGCATTTGCAAAGGGGTCGATCTATCAAGGAATGTTACTGCATGCTACTAAGATTTTTTTAATTAAAAAGTTAACCCTTAGACAAGCTACAGAGTAGCAGAATATGTCGATTTGTTACGCTGATCACGGTTTACTATTCACTATGGTTAGACGTTACACGTCCGTGTTAGCCGATCGCCATGGGCTAGCATTGAGCATTTGCAAAGGGGTAGATCTATCAAGGAATGTTACTGCATGCTACTAAGATTTTTTTAATTAAAAAGTTAACCCTTAGACAAGCTACAGAGTAGCAGAATATGTCGATTTGTTACGCTGATCACGGTTTACTATTCACTATGGTTAGACATTACACGTCCATGTTAGCTGATCGCCATGGGCTAGCATTGAGCATTTGCAAAAGTGTAGATCTATCAAGGAATGTTACTGCATGCTACTAAGATTTTTTTAATTAAAAAGTTAACCCTTAGACAAGCTACAGAGTAGCACAATATGTCGATTCGTTAGGGTGATCTTGGTTTACTATTCACTATGCTTAGACATTACACGTCCATGTTAGCCGATCTTAATGGGCTAGCATTGCGCATTTGCAAAGGGGTAGATCTATCAAGGAATGCTACTGCATGCTACTAAGATTTTTTTAATTAAAAAGTTAACCCTTAGACAAGCTACAGAGTAGCAGAATATGTCGATTTGTTACGCTGATCACGGTTTACTATTCACTATGGTTAGACATTACACGTCCGTGTTAGCCGATCGCCATGGGCTAGCATTGCGCATTTGCAAAGGGGTAGATCTATCAAGGAATGTTACTGCATGCTACTAAGATTTTTTTAATTAAAAAGTTAACCCTTAGACAAGCTACAGAGTAGCACAATATGTCGATTCGTTAGGGTGATCTTGGTTTACTATTCACTCTGGTTAGACATTACACGTCCATGTTAGCCGATCGTCATGGGCTAGCATTGAGCATTTGCAAAGGGGTAGATCTATCAAGGAATGTTACTGCATGCTACTAAGATTTTTTTAATTAAAAAGTTAACCCTTAGACAAGCTACAGAGTAGCAGAATATGTCGATTTGTTACGCTGATCACGGTTTACTATTCACTATGGTTAGACATTACACGTCCGTGTTAGCCGATCGCCATGGGCTAGCATTGCGCATTTGCAAAGGGGTAGATCTATCAAGGAATGTTACTGCATGCTACTAAGATTTTTTTAATTAAAAAGTTAACCCTTAGACAAGCTACAGAGTAGCACAATATGTCGATTCGTTAGGGTGATCTTGGTTTACTATTCACTCTGGTTAGACATTACACGTCCATGTTAGCCGATCGTCATGGGCTAGCATTGAGCATTTGCAAAGGGGTAGATCTATCAAGGAATGTTACTGCATGCTACTAAGCTTTTTTTAATTAAAAAGTTAACCGTTAGACAAGCTACAGAGTAGCAGAATATGTCGATTTGTTACGCTGATCACGGTTTACTATTCACTATCGTTAGACATTACACGTCCATGTTAGCCGATCTTCATGGGCTAGCATTGCGCATTTGCAAAGGGGTCGATCTATCAAGGAATGTTACTGCATGCTACTAAGATTTTTTTAATTAAAAAGTTAACCCTTAGACAAGCTACAGAGTAGCAGAATATGTCGATTTGTTACGCTGATCACGGTTTACTATTCACTATGGTTAGACGTTACACGTCCGTGTTAGCCGATCGCCATGGGCTAGCATTGAGCATTTGCAAAGGGGTAGATCTATCAAGGAATGTTACTGCATGCTACTAAGATTTTTTTAATTAAAAAGTTAACCCTTAGACAAGCTACAGAGTAGCAGAATATGTCGATTTGTTACGCTGATCACGGTTTACTATTCACTATGGTTAGACATTACACGTCCATGTTAGCTGATCGCCATGGGCTAGCATTGAGCATTTGCAAAAGTGTAGATCTATCAAGGAATGTTACTGCATGCTACTAAGATTTTTTTAATTAAAAAGTTAACCCTTAGACAAGCTACAGAGTAGCACAATATGTCGATTCGTTAGGGTGATCTTGGTTTACTATTCACTATGCTTAGACATTACACGTCCATGTTAGCCGATCTTAATGGGCTAGCATTGCGCATTTGCAAAGGGGTAGATCTATCAAGGAATGCTACTGCATGCTACTAAGATTTTTTTAATTAAAAAGTTAACCCTTAGACAAGCTACAGAGTAGCAGAATATGTCGATTTGTTACGCTGATCACGGTTTACTATTCACTATGGTTAGACATTACACGTCCGTGTTAGCCGATCGCCATGGGCTAGCATTGCGCATTTGCAAAGGGGTGGATCTATCAAGGAATGCTACTGCATGCTACTAAGATTTTTTTAATTAAAAAGTTAACCCTTAGACAAGCTACAGAGTAGCACAATATGTCGATTCGTTAGGGTGATCTTGGTTTACTATTCACTATGCTTAGACATTACACGTCCATGTTAGCCGATCTTAATGGGCTAGCATTGCGCATTTGCAAAGGGGTAGATCTATCAAGGAATGCTACTGCATGCTACTAAGATTTTTTTAATTAAAAAGTTAACCCTTAGACATGCTACAGAGTAGCAGAATATGTCGATTTGTTACGCTGATCACGGTTTACTATTCACTATGGTTAGACATTACACGTCCGTGTTAGCCGATCGCCATGGGCTAGCATTGCGCATTTGCAAAGGGGTGGATCTATCAAGGAATGCTACTGCATGCTACTAAGATTTTTTTAATTAAAAAGTTAACCCTTAGACAAGCTACAGAGTAGCAGAATATGTCGATTTGTTACGCTGATCACGGTTTACTATTCACTATGGTTAGACATTACACGTCCGTGTTAGCCGATCTTCATGGGCTAGCATTGCGCATTTGCAAAGGGGTAGATCTATCAAGGAATGTTACTGCATGCTACTAAGATTTTTTTAATTAAAAAGTTAACCCTTAGACAAGCTACAGAGTAGCACAATATGTCGATTCGTTAGGGTGATCTTGGTTTACTATTCACTCTGGTTAGACATTACACGTCCATGTTAGCCGATCGTCATGGGCTAGCATTGAGCATTTGCAAAGGGGTAGATCTATCAAGGAATGTTACTGCATGCTACTAAGCTTTTTTTAATTAAAAAGTTAACCGTTAGACAAGCTACAGAGTAGCAGAATATGTCGATTTGTTACGCTGATCACGGTTTACTATTCACTATCGTTAGACATTACACGTCCATGTTAGCCGATCTTCATGGGCTAGCATTGCGCATTTGCAAAGGGGTCGATCTATCAAGGAATGTTACTGCATGCTACTAAGATTTTTTTAATTAAAAAGTTAACCCTTAGACAAGCTACAGAGTAGCAGAATATGTCGATTTGTTACGCTGATCACGGTTTACTATTCACTATGGTTAGACGTTACACGTCCGTGTTAGCCGATCGCCATGGGCTAGCATTGAGCATTTGCAAAGGGGTAGATCTATCAAGGAATGTTACTGCATGCTACTAAGATTTTTTTAATTAAAAAGTTAACCCTTAGACAAGCTACAGAGTAGCACAATATGTCGATTCGTTAGGGTGATCTTGGTTTACTATTCACTATGCTTAGACATTACACGTCCATGTTAGCCGATCTTCATGGGCTAGCATTGCGCATTTGCAAAGGGGTAGATCTATCAAGGAATGTTACTGCATGCTACTAAGATTTTTTTAATTAAAAAGTTAACCCTTAGACAAGCTACAGAGTAGCAGAATATGTCGATTTGTTACGCTGATCACGGTTTACTATTCACTATGGTTAGACATTACACGTCCATGTTAGCTGATCGCCATGGGCTAGCATTGAGCATTTGCAAAAGTGTAGATCTATCAAGGAATGTTACTGCATGCTACTAAGATTTTTTTAATTAAAAAGTTAACCCTTAGACAAGCTACAGAGTAGCAGAATATGTCGATTTGTTACGCTGATCACGGTTTACTATTCACTATGGTTAGACATTACACGTCCGTGTTAGCCGATCGCCATGGGCTAGCATTGCGCATTTGCAAAGGGGTGGATCTATCAAGGAATGCTACTGCATGCTACTAAGATTTTTTTAATTAAAAAGTTAACCCTTAGACAAGCTACAGAGTAGCAGAATATGTCGATTTGTTACGCTGATCACGGTTTACTATTCACTATGGTTAGACATTACACGTCCGTGTTAGCCGATCGCCATGGGCTAGCATTGCGCATTTGCAAAGGGGTGGATCTCTCGAGGAAGATTACTGCATGCTACTAAGATTTTTTTAATTAAAAAGTTAACCCTTAAACAAGCTACAGAGTAGCACAATATGTCGATTCGTTAGGGTGATCTTGGTTTACTATTCACTATGCTTAGACATTACGCGTCCATGTTAGCCGATCGCCATGGGCTAGCATTGCGCATTTGCAAAGGGGTGGATCTATCAAGGAATGCTACTGCATGCTACTAAGATTTTTTTAATTAAAAAGTTAACCCTTAGACAAGCTACAGAGTAGCAGAATATGTCGATTTGTTACGCTGATCACGGTTTACTATTCACTATGGTTAGACATTACACGTCCGTGTTAGCCGATCGCCATGGGCTAGCATTGCGCATTTGCAAAGGGGTGGATCTCTCGAGGAAGATTACTGCATGCTACTAAGATTTTTTTAATTAAAAAGTTAACCCTTAAACAAGCTACAGAGTAGCACAATATGTCGATTCGTTAGGGTTATCTTGGTTTACTATTCACTATGCTTAGACATTACACTTCCATGTTAGCCGATGTTCATGGGATAGCATTGCGCATTTGCAAAGGGGTGGATCTATCAAGGAATGTTACTGCATGCTACTAAGATTTTTTTAATTAAAAAGTTAACCCTTAAACAAGCTACAGAGTAGCACAATATGTCGATTCGTTAGGGTGATCTTGGTTTACTATTCACTATGCTTAGACATTACGCGTCCATGTTAGCCGATCGCCATGGGCTAGCATTGCGCATTTGCAAAGGGGTGGATCTATCAAGGAATGCTACTGCATGCTACTAAGATTTTTTTAATTAAAAAGTTAACCCTTAGACAAGCTACAGAGTAGCAGAATATGTCGATTTGTTACGCTGATCACGGTTTACTATTCACTATGGTTAGACATTACACGTCCGTGTTAGCCGATCGCCATGGGCTAGCATTGCGCATTTGCAAAGGGGTGGATCTCTCGAGGAAGATTACTGCATGCTACTAAGATTTTTTTAATTAAAAAGTTAACCCTTAAACAAGCTACAGAGTAGCAGAATATGTCGATTTGTTACGCTGATCACGGTTTACTATTCACTATGGTTAGACATTACACGTCCGTGTTAGCCGATCGCCATAGGCTAGCATTGCGCATTTGCAAAGGGGTAGATCTATCAAGGAATGTTACTGCATGCTACTAAGATTTTTTTAATTAAAAAGTTAACCCTTAGACAAGCTACAGAGTAGCACAATATGTCGATTCGTTAGGGTGATCTTGGTTTACTATTCACTATTGTTAGACATTACACGTCCATGTTAGCCGATCTTCATGGGCTAGCATTGCGCATTTGCAAAGGGGTGGATCTATCGAGGAAGATTACTGCATGCTACTAAGATTTTTTTAATTAAAAAGTTAACCCTTAGACAAGCTACAGAGTAGCACAATATGTCGATTCGTTAGGGTGATCTTGGTTTACTATTCACTATACTTAGACATTACACGTCCATGTTAGCCGATCTTCATGGGCTAGCATTGCGCATTTGCAAAGGGGTAGATCTATCAAGGAATGTTACTGCATGCTACTAAGATTTTTTTAATTAAAAAGTTAACTCTTAAACAAGCTACAGAGTAGCACAATATGTCGATTCGTTAGGGTGATCTTGGTTTACTATTCACTATGCTTAGACATTACACTTCCATGTTAGCCGATGTTCATGGGATAGCATTGCGCATTTGCAAAGGGGTGGATCTATCAAGGAATGTTACTGCATGCTACTAAGATTTTTTTAATTAAAAAGTTAACCCTTAAACAAGCTACAGAGTAGCACAATATGTCGATTCGTTAGGGTGATCTTGGTTTACTATTCACTATGCTTAGACATTACGCGTCCATGTTAGCCGATCTTCATGGGCTAGCATTGCGCATTTGCAAAGGGGTGGATCTATCAAGGAATGCTACTGCATGCTACTAAGATTTTTTTAATTAAAAAGTTAACCCTTAGACAAGCTACAGAGTAGCAGAATATGTCGATTTGTTACGCTGATCACGGTTTACTATTCACTATGGTTAGACATTACACGTCCGTGTTAGCCGATCGCCATGGGCTAGCATTGCGCATTTGCAAAGGGGTGGATCTATCAAGGAATGTTACTGCATGCTACTAAGATTTTTTTAATTAAAAAGTTAACCCTTAGACAAGCTACAGAGTAGCGCAATATGTCGATTCGTTAGGGTGATCTTGGTTTACTATTCACTATACTTAGACATTACACGTCCATGTTAGCCGATCTTCATGGGCTAGCATTGCGCATTTGCAAAGGGGTAGATCTATCAAGGAATGTTACTGCATGCTACTAAGATTTTTTTAATTAAAAAGTTAACTCTTAAACAAGCTACAGAGTAGCACAATATGTCGATTCGTTAGGGTGATCTTGGTTTACTATTCACTATGCTTAGACATTACACTTCCATGTTAGCCGATGTTCATGGGATAGCATTGCGCATTTGCAAAGGGGTGGATCTATCAAGGAATGTTACTGCATGCTACTAAGATTTTTTTAATTAAAAAGTTAACCCTTAAACAAGCTACAGAGTAGCACAATATGTCGATTCGTTAGGGTGATCTTGGTTTACTATTCACTATGCTTAGACATTACGCGTCCATGTTAGCCGATCGCCATGGGCTAGCATTGCGCATTTGCAAAGGGGTGGATCTATCAAGGAATGCTACTGCATGCTACTAAGATTTTTTTAATTAAAAAGTTAACCCTTAGACAAGCTACAGAGTAGCAGAATATGTCGATTTGTTACGCTGATCACGGTTTACTATTCACTATGGTTAGACATTACACGTCCGTGTTAGCCGATCGCCATGGGCTAGCATTGCGCATTTGCAAAGGGGTGGATCTCTCGAGGAAGATTACTGCATGCTACTAAGATTTTTTTAATTAAAAAGTTAACTCTTAAACAAGCTACAGAGTAGCACAATATGTCGATTCGTTAGGGTGATCTTGGTTTACTATTCACTATGGTTAGACATTACACGTCCATGTTAGCCGATCTTAATGGGCTAGCATTGAGCATTTGCAAAAGTGTAGATCTATCAAGGAATGTTACTGCATGCTACTAAGACTTTTTTAATTAAAAAGTTAACCCTTAGACAAGCTACAGAGTAGCACAATATGTCGATTCGTTAGGGTGATCTTGGTTTACTATTCACTATGGTTAGACATTACACGTCCATGTTAGCCGATCTTCATGGGCTAGCATCGCGCATTTGCAAAGGGGTAGATCTATCAAGGAATGTTACTGCATGCTACTAAGCTTTTTTAATTAAAAAGTTAACCGTTAGACAAGCTACAGAGTAGCACAATATGTCGATTCGTTAGGGTGATCTTGGTTTACAATTCACTATGGTTAGACATTACACGTCCATGTTAGCCGATCTTCATGGGCTAGCATTGCGCATTTGCAAAGGGGTAGATCTATCAAGGAATGTTACTGCATGCTACTAAGATTTTTTTAATTAAAAAGTTAACCCTTAAACAAGCTACAGAGTAGCACAATATGTCGATTTGTTACGCTGATCACGGTTTACTATTCACTATGGTTAGACATTACACGTCCATGTTAGCCGATCTTCATGGGCTAGCATTGAGCATTTGCAAAGGGGTGGATCTATCAAGGAATGCTACTGCATGCTACTAAGATTTTTTTAATTAAAAAGTTAACCCTTAGACAAGCTACAGAGTAGCAGAATATGTCGATTTGTTACGCTGATCACGGTTTACTATTCACTATGGTTAGACATTACACGTCCGTGTTAGCCGATCGCCATGGGCTAGCATTGCGCATTTGCAAAGGGGTGGATCTATCAAGGAATGTTACTGCATGCTACTAAGATTTTTTTAATTAAAAAGTTAACCCTTAGACAAGCTACAGAGTAGCACAATATGTCGATTCGTTAGGGTGATCTTGGTTTACTATTCACTATACTTAGACATTACACGTCCATGTTAGCCGATCTTCATGGGCTAGCATTGCGCATTTGCAAAGGGGTAGATCTATCAAGGAATGTTACTGCATGCTACTAAGATTTTTTTAATTAAAAAGTTAACTCTTAAACAAGCTACAGAGTAGCACAATATGTCGATTCGTTAGGGTGATCTTGGTTTACTATTCACTATGCTTAGACATTACACTTCCATGTTAGCCGATGTTCATGGGATAGCATTGCGCATTTGCAAAGGGGTGGATCTATCAAGGAATGTTACTGCATGCTACTAAGATTTTTTTAATTAAAAAGTTAACCCTTAAACAAGCTACAGAGTAGCACAATATGTCGATTCGTTAGGGTGATCTTGGTTTACTATTCACTATGCTTAGACATTACGCGTCCATGTTAGCCGATCGCCATGGGCTAGCATTGCGCATTTGCAAAGGGGTGGATCTATCAAGGAATGCTACTGCATGCTACTAAGACTTTTTTAATTAAAAAGTTAACCCTTAGACAAGCTACAGAGTAGCAGAATATGTCGATTTGTTACGCTGATCACGGTTTACTATTCACTATGGTTAGACATTACACGTCCGTGTTAGCCGATCGCCATGGGCTAGCATTGCGCATTTGCAAAGGGGTGGATCTCTCGAGGAAGATTACTGCATGCTACTAAGATTTTTTTAATTAAAAAGTTAACTCTTAAACAAGCTACAGAGTAGCACAATATGTCGATTCGTTAGGGTGATCTTGGTTTACTATTCACTATGGTTAGACATTACACGTCCATGTTAGCCGATCTTAATGGGCTAGCATTGAGCATTTGCAAAAGTGTAGATCTATCAAGGAATGTTACTGCATGCTACTAAGACTTTTTTAATTAAAAAGTTAACCCTTAGACAAGCTACAGAGTAGCACAATATGTCGATTCGTTAGGGTGATCTTGGTTTACTATTCACTATGGTTAGACATTACACGTCCATGTTAGCCGATCTTCATGGGCTAGCATCGCGCATTTGCAAAGGGGTAGATCTATCAAGGAATGTTACTGCATGCTACTAAGCTTTTTTAATTAAAAAGTTAACCGTTAGACAAGCTACAGAGTAGCACAATATGTCGATTCGTTAGGGTGATCTTGGTTTACAATTCACTATGGTTAGACATTACACGTCCATGTTAGCCGATCTTCATGGGCTAGCATTGCGCATTTGCAAAGGGGTGGATCTATCGAGGAAGATTACTGCATGCTACTAAGATTTTTTTAATTAAAAAGTTAACCCTTAGACAAGCTACAGAGTAGCACAATATGTCGATTCGTTAGGGTGATCTTGGTTTACTATTCACTATACTTAGACATTACACGTCCATGTTAGCCGATCTTCATGGGCTAGCATTGCGCATTTGCAAAGGGGTAGATCTATCAAGGAATGTTACTGCATGCTACTAAGATTTTTTTAATTAAAAAGTTAACCCTTAAACAAGCTACAGAGTAGCACAATATGTCGATTCGTTAGGGTGATCTTGGTTTACTATTCACTATACTTAGACATTACACGTCCATGTTAGCCGATCTTCATGGGCTAGCATTGCGCATTTGCAAAGGGGTAGATCTATCAAGGAATGTTACTGCATGCTACTAAGATTTTTTTAATTAAAAAGTTAACTCTTAAACAAGCTACAGAGTAGCACAATATGTCGATTCGTTAGGGTGATCTTGGTTTACTATTCACTATGGTTAGACATTACACGTCCATGTTAGCCGATCTTAATGGGCTAGCATTGAGCATTTGCAAAAGTGTAGATCTATCAAGGAATGTTACTGCATGCTACTAAGACTTTTTTAATTAAAAAGTTAACCCTTAGACAAGCTACAGAGTAGCACAATATGTCGATTCGTTAGGGTGATCTTGGTTTACTATTCACTATGGTTAGACATTACACGTCCGTGTTAGCCGATCGCCATGGGCTAGCATTGCGCATTTGCAAAGGGGTGGATCTATCAAGGAATGTTACTGCATGCTACTAAGATTTTTTTAATTAAAAAGTTAACCCTTAGACAAGCTACAGAGTAGCACAATATGTCGATTCGTTAGGGTGATCTTGGTTTACTATTCACTATACTTAGACATTACACGTCCATGTTAGCCGATCTTCATGGGCTAGCATTGCGCATTTGCAAAGGGGTAGATCTATCAAGGAATGTTACTGCATGCTACTAAGATTTTTTTAATTAAAAAGTTAACTCTTAAACAAGCTACAGAGTAGCACAATATGTCGATTCGTTAGGGTGATCTTGGTTTACTATTCTCTATGCTTAGACATTACACTTCCATGTTAGCCGATGTTCATGGGATAGCATTGCGCATTTGCAAAGGGGTGGATCTATCAAGGAATGTTACTGCATGCTACTAAGATTTTTTTAATTAAAAAGTTAACCCTTAAACAAGCTACAGAGTAGCACAATATGTCGATTCGTTAGGGTGATCTTGGTTTACTATTCACTATGCTTAGACATTACGCGTCCATGTTAGCCGATCGCCATGGGCTAGCATTGCGCATTTGCAAAGGGGTGGATCTATCAAGGAATGCTACTGCATGCTACTAAGATTTTTTTAATTAAAAAGTTAACCCTTAGACAAGCTACAGAGTAGCAGAATATGTCGATTTGTTACGCTGATCACGGTTTACTATTCACTATGGTTAGACATTACACGTCCGTGTTAGCCGATCGCCATGGGCTAGCATTGCGCATTTGCAAAGGGGTGGATCTCTCGAGGAAGATTACTGCATGCTACTAAGATTTTTTTAATTAAAAAGTTAACTCTTAAACAAGCTACAGAGTAGCACAATATGTCGATTCGTTAGGGTGATCTTGGTTTACTATTCACTATGGTTAGACATTACACGTCCATGTTAGCCGATCTTAATGGGCTAGCATTGAGCATTTGCAAAAGTGTAGATCTATCAAGGAATGTTACTGCATGCTACTAAGACTTTTTTAATTAAAAAGTCAACCCTTAGACAAGCTACAGAGTAGCACAATATGTCGATTCGTTAGGGTGATCTTGGTTTACAATTCACTATGGTTAGACATTACACGTCCATGTTAGCCGATCTTCATGGGCTAGCATTGCGCATTTGCAAAGGGGTGGATCTATCGAGGAAGATTACTGCATGCTACTAAGATTTTTTTAATTAAAAAGTTAACCCTTAGACAAGCTACAGAGTAGCACAATATGTCGATTCGTTAGGGTGATCTTGGTTTACTATTCACTATACTTAGACATTACACGTCCATGTTAGCCGATCTTCATGGGCTAGCATTGCGCATTTGCAAAGGGGTAGATCTATCAAGGAATGTTACTGCATGCTACTAAGATTTTTTTAATTAAAAAGTTAACCCTTAAACAAGCTACAGAGTAGCACAATATGTCGATTTGTTACGCTGATCACGGTTTACTATTCACTATGGTTAGACATTACACGTCCATGTTAGCCGATCTTCATGGGCTAGCATTGAGCATTTGCAAAAGTGTAGATCTATCAAGGAATGTTACTGCATGCTACTAAGACTTTTTTAATTAAAAAGTTAACCCTTAGACAAGCTACAGAGTAGCACAATATGTCGATTCGTTAGGGTGATCTTGGTTTACTATTCACTATGGTTAGACATTACACGTCCATGTTAGCCGATCTTCATGGGCTAGCATCGCGCATTTGCAAAGGGGTAGATCTATCAAGGAATGTTACTGCATCCTACTAAGCTTTTTTAATTAAAAAGTTAACCGTTAGACAAGCTACAGAGTAGCACAATATGTCGATTCGTTAGGGTGATCTTGGTTTACAATTCACTATGGTTAGACATTACACGTCCATGTTAGCCGATCTTCATGGGCTAGCATTGCGCATTTGCAAAGGGGTGGATCTATCGAGGAAGATTACTGCATGCTACTAAGATTTTTTTAATTAAAAAGTTAACCCTTAGACAAGCTACAGAGTAGCACAATATGTCGATTCGTTAGGGTGATCTTGGTTTACTATTCACTATACTTAGACATTACACGTCCATGTTAGCCGATCTTCATGGGCTAGCATTGCGCATTTGCAAAGGGGTAGATCTATCAAGGAATGTTACTGCATGCTACTAAGATTTTTTTAATTAAAAAGTTAACCCTTAAACAAGCTACAGAGTAGCACAATATGTCGATTTGTTACGCTGATCACGGTTTACTATTCACTATGGTTAGACATTACACGTCCATGTTAGCCGATCTTCATGGGCTAGCATTGCGCATTTGCAAAGGGGTGGATCTATCAAGGAATGTTACTGCATGCTACTAAGATTTTTTTAATTAAAAAGTTAACCCTTAGACAAGCTACAGAGTAGCACAATATGTCGATTCGTTAGGGTGATATTGGTTTACTATTCACTATGCTTAGACATTACACGTCCATGTTAGCCGATCTTCATGGGCTAGCATTGAGCATTTGCAAAAGTGTAGATCTATCAAGGAATGTTACTGCATGCTACTAAGACTTTTTTAATTAAAAAGTTAACCCTTAGACAAGCTACAGAGTAGCACAATATGTCGATTCGTTAGGGTGATCACGGTTTACTATTCACTATGCTTAGACATTACACGTCCATGTTAGCCGATCGTCATGGGCTAACATTGCGCATTTGCAAAGGGGTGGATCTATCAAGGAATGTTACTGCATGCTACTAAGATTTTTTTAATTAAAAAGTTAACCCTTAGACAAGCTACAGAGTAGCAGAATATGTCGATTTGTTACGCTGATCACGGTTTACTATTCACTATGGTTAGACATTACACGTCCATGTTAGCCGATCTTCATGGGCTAGCATTGCGCATTTGCAAAGGGGTAGATCTATCAAGGAATGTTACTGCATGCTACTAAGATTTTTTTAATTAAAAAGTTAACCCTTAGACAGCTACAGAGTAGCACAATATGTCGATTCGTTAGGGTGATCTTGGTTTATTGTTCACTATGGTTAGACATTACACGTCCATGTTAGCCGATCTTCATGGGCTGGCATTGCGCATTTGCAAAGGGGTAGATCTATCAAGGAATGTTACTGCATGCTACTAAAATTTTTTTAATTAAAAAGTTAACCCTTAGACAAGCTACAGAGTAGCACGATATGTCGATTCGTTAGGGTGATCTTGGTTTACTATTCACTATGGTTAGACATTACACGTCCATGTTAGCCGATCTTCATGGGCTAGCATTGCGCATTTGCAAAGGGGTAGATCTATCAAGGAATGTTACTGCATGCTACTAAGATTTTTTTAATTAAAAAGTTAACCCTTAGACAAGCTACAGAGTAGCACGATATGTCGATTCGTTAGGGTGATCTTGGTTTACTATTCACTATGCTTAGACATTACACGTCCGTGTTAGCCGATCGCCATGGGCTAGCATTGCGCATTTGCAAAAGTGTCGATCTATCAAGGAATGTTACTGCATGCTACTAAGATTTTTTTAATTAAAAAGTTAACCCTTAGACAAGCTACAGAGTAGCACAATATGTCGATTCGTTAGGGTGATCACGGTTTACTATTCACTATGCTTAGACATTACACGTCCATGTTAGCCGATCGTCATGGGCTAACATTGCGCATTTGCAAAGGGGTGGATCTATCAAGGAATGTTACTGCATGCTACTAAGATTTTTTTAATTAAAAAGTTAACCCTTAGACAAGCTACAGAGTAGCACGATATGTCGATTCGTTAGGGTGATCTTGGTTTACTATTCACTATGGTTAGACATTACACGTCCATGTTAGCCGATCTTCATGGGCTAGCATTGCGCATTTGCAAAAGTGTAGATCTATCAAGGAATGTTACTGCATGCTACTAAGATTTTTTTATTTAAAAAGTTAACCCTTAGACAAGCTACAGAGTAGCACGATATGTCGATTCGTTAGGGTGATCTTGGTTTACTATTCACTATGCTTAGACATTACACGTCCATGTTAGCCGATCGTCATGGGCTAACATTGCGCATTTGCAAAGGGGTGGATCTATCAAGGAATGTTACTGCATGCTACTAAGATTTTTTTAATTAAAAAGTTAACCCTTAGACAAGCTACAGAGTAGCAGAATATGTCGATTTGTTACGCTGATCACGGTTTACTATTCACTATGGTTAGACATTACACGTCCATGTTAGCCGATCTTCATGGGCTAGCATTGCGCATTTGCAAAGGGGTAGATCTATCAAGGAATGTTACTGCATGCTACTAAGATTTTTTTAATTAAAAAGTTAACCCTTAGACAGCTACAGAGTAGCACAATATGTCGATTCGTTAGGGTGATCTTGGTTTATTGTTCACTATGGTTAGACATTACACGTCCATGTTAGCCGATCTTCATGGGCTGGCATTGCGCATTTGCAAAGGGGTAGATCTATCAAGGAATGTTACTGCATGCTACTAAAATTTTTTTAATTAAAAAGTTAACCCTTAGACAAGCTACAGAGTAGCACGATATGTCGATTCGTTAGGGTGATCTTGGTTTACTATTCACTATGGTTAGACATTACACGTCCATGTTAGCCGATCTTCATGGGCTAGCATTGCGCATTTGCAAAAGTGTAGATCTATCAAGGAATGTTACTGCATGCTACTAAGATTTTTTTATTTAAAAAGTTAACCCTTAGACAAGCTACAGAGTAGCACGATATGTCGATTCGTTAGGGTGATCTTGGTTTACTATTCACTATGCTTAGACATTACACGTCCGTGTTAGCCGATCGCCATGGGCTAGCATTGCGCATTTGCAAAAGTGTCGATCTATCAAGGAATGTTACTGCATGCTACTAAGATTTTTTTAATTAAAAAGTTAACCCTTAGACAAGCTACAGAGTAGCACAATATGTCGATTCGTTAGGGTGATCACGGTTTACTATTCACTATGCTTAGACATTACACGTCCATGTTAGCCGATCGTCATGGGCTAACATTGCGCATTTGCAAAGGGGTGGATCTATCAAGGAATGTTACTGCATGCTACTAAGATTTTTTTAATTAAAAAGTTAACCCTTAGACAAGCTACAGAGTAGCACAATATGTCGATTCGTTAGGGTGATATTGGTTTACTATTCACTATGCTTAGACATTACACGTCCATGTTAGCCGATCTTCATGGGCTAGCATTGCGCATTTGCAAAGGGGTAGATCTATCAAGGAATGTTACTGCATGCTACTAAGACTTTTTTAATTAAAAAGTTAACCCTTAGACAAGCTACAGAGTAGCACAATATGTCGATTCGTTAGGGTGATCTTGGTTTATTGTTCACTATGGTTAGACATTACACGTCCATGTTAGCCGATCTTCATGGGCTGGCATTGCGCATTTGCAAAGGGGTAGATCTATCAAGGAATGTTACTGCATGCTACTAAAATTTTTTTAATTAAAAAGTTAACCCTTAGACAAGCTACAGAGTAGCACGATATGTCGATTCGTTAGGGTGATCTTGGTTTACTATTCACTATGGTTAGACATTACACGTCCATGTTAGCCGATCTTCATGGGCTAGCATTGCGCATTTGCAAAAGTGTAGATCTATCAAGGAATGTTACTGCATGCTACTAAGATTTTTTTATTTAAAAAGTTAACCCTTAGACAAGCTACAGAGTAGCACGATATGTCGATTCGTTAGGGTGATCTTGGTTTACTATTCACTATGCTTAGACATTACACGTCCGTGTTAGCCGATCGCCATGGGCTAGCATTGCGCATTTGCAAAAGTGTCGATCTATCAAGGAATGTTACTGCATGCTACTAAGATTTTTTTAATTAAAAAGTTAACCCTTAGACAAGCTACAGAGTAGCACAATATGTCGATTCGTTAGGGTGATCACGGTTTACTATTCACTATGCTTAGACATTACACGTCCATGTTAGCCGATCTTCATGGGCTAGCATTGCGCATTTGCAAAGGGGTGGATCTATCAAGGAATGTTACTGCATGCTACTAAGATTTTTTTAATTAAAAAGTTAACCCTTAGACAAGCTACAGAGTAGCACAATATGTCGATTCGTTAGGGTGATATTGGTTTACTATTCACTATGCTTAGACATTACACGTCCATGTTAGCCGGTCTTCATGGGCTAGCATTGCGCATTTGCAAAGGGGTAGATCTATCAAGGAATGTTACTGCATGCTACTAAGACTTTTTTAATTAAAAAGTTAACCCTTAGACAAGCTACAGAGTAGCACAATATGTCGATTCGTTAGGGTGATCACGGTTTACTATTCACTATGCTTAGACATTACACGTCCATGTTAGCCGATCGTCATGGGCTAACATTGCGCATTTGCAAAGGGGTGGATCTATCAAGGAATGTTACTGCA
Organism: Mesoplodon mirus; assembly: GCF_964341445.2. Classification (NCBI taxonomy): domain Eukaryota; kingdom Metazoa; phylum Chordata; class Mammalia; order Artiodactyla; family Ziphiidae; genus Mesoplodon; species Mesoplodon mirus. The sequence continues at coordinate 16,090 of NW_028294195.1, read as the reverse complement.
TGCTACTAAGATTTTTTTAATTAAAAAGTTAACCCTTAGACAAGCTACAGAGTAGCAGAATATGTCGATTTGTTACGCTGATCACGGTTTACTATTCACTATGGTTAGACATTACACGTCCATGTTAGCCGATCTTCATGGGCTAGCATTGCGCATTTGCAAAGGGGTAGATCTATCAAGGAATGTTACTGCATGCTACTAAGATTTTTTTAATTAAAAAGTTAACCCTTAGACAGCTACAGAGTAGCACAATATGTCGATTCGTTAGGGTGATCTTGGTTTATTGTTCACTATGGTTAGACATTACACGTCCATGTTAGCCGATCTTCATGGGCTGGCATTGCGCATTTGCAAAGGGGTAGATCTATCAAGGAATGTTACTGCATGCTACTAAAATTTTTTTAATTAAAAAGTTAACCCTTAGACAAGCTACAGAGTAGCACGATATGTCGATTCGTTAGGGTGATCTTGGTTTACTATTCACTATGGTTAGACATTACACGTCCATGTTAGCCGATCTTCATGGGCTAGCATTGCGCATTTGCAAAAGTGTAGATCTATCAAGGAATGTTACTGCATGCTACTAAGATTTTTTTATTTAAAAAGTTAACCCTTAGACAAGCTACAGAGTAGCACGATATGTCGATTCGTTAGGGTGATCTTGGTTTACTATTCACTATGCTTAGACATTACACGTCCATGTTAGCCGATCGTCATGGGCTAACATTGCGCATTTGCAAAGGGGTGGATCTATCAAGGAATGTTACTGCATGCTACTAAGATTTTTTTAATTAAAAAGTTAACCCTTAGACAAGCTACAGAGTAGCAGAATATGTCGATTTGTTACGCTGATCACGGTTTACTATTCACTATGGTTAGACATTACACGTCCATGTTAGCCGATCTTCATGGGCTAGCATTGCGCATTTGCAAAGGGGTAGATCTATCAAGGAATGTTACTGCATGCTACTATGATTTTTTTAATTAAAAAGTTAACCCTTAGACAGCTACAGAGTAGCACAATATGTCGATTCGTTAGGGTGATCTTGGTTTATTGTTCACTATGGTTAGACATTACACGTCCATGTTAGCCGATCTTCATGGGCTGGCATTGCGCATTTGCAAAGGGGTAGATCTATCAAGGAATGTTACTGCATGCTACTAAAATTTTTTTAATTAAAAAGTTAACCCTTAGACAAGCTACAGAGTAGCACGATATGTCGATTCGTTAGGGTGATCTTGGTTTACTATTCACTATGGTTAGACATTACACGTCCATGTTAGCCGATCTTCATGGGCTAGCATTGCGCATTTGCAAAAGTGTAGATCTATCAAGGAATGTTACTGCATGCTACTAAGATTTTTTTATTTAAAAAGTTAACCCTTAGACAAGCTACAGAGTAGCACGATATGTCGATTCGTTAGGGTGATCTTGGTTTACTATTCACTATGCTTAGACATTACACGTCCGTGTTAGCCGATCGCCATGGGCTAGCATTGCGCATTTGCAAAAGTGTCGATCTATCAAGGAATGTTACTGCATGCTACTAAGATTTTTTTAATTAAAAAGTTAACCCTTAGACAGCTACAGAGTAGCACAATATGTCGATTCGTTAGGGTGATCTTGGTTTACTATTCACTATTGTTAGACATTACACATACATGTTAGCCGATCTTCATGGGCTAGCATTGCGCATTTGCAAAGGGGTAGATCTATCAAGGAATGTTACTGCATGCTACTAAGATTTTTTTAATTAAAAAGTTAACCCTTAGACAAGCTACAGAGTAGCAGAATATGTCGATTTGTTACGCTGATCACGGTTTACTATTCACTATGGTTAGACATTACACGTCCATGTTAGCCGATCTTCATGGGCTAGCATTGCGCATTTGCAAAGGGGTGGATCTATCAAGGAATGTTACTGCGTGCTACTAAGATTTTTTTAATTAAAAAGTTAACCCTTAGACAAGCTACAGAGTAGCAGAATATGTCGATTCGTTAGGGTGATCTTGGTTTACTATTCACTATGGTTAGACATTACACGTCCATGTTAGCCGATCTTCATGGGCTAGCATCGCGCATTTGCAAAGGGGTAGATCTATCAAGGAATGTTACTGCATGCTACTAAGATATTTTAATTAAAAAGTTAACCCTTAGACAGCTACAGAGTAGCACAATATGTCGATTCGTTAGGGTGATCTTGGTTTATTGTTCACTATGGTTAGACATTACACGTCCATGTTAGCCGATCTTCATGGGCTGGCATTGCGCATTTGCAAAGGGGTAGATCTATCAAGGAATGTTACTGCATGCTACTAAAATTTTTTTAATTAAAAAGTTAACCCTTAGACAAGCTACAGAGTAGCACGATATGTCGATTCGTTAGGGTGATCTTGGTTTACTATTCACTATGGTTAGACATTACACGTCCATGTTAGCGGATCGCCATGGGCTAGCATTGCGCATTTGCAAAAGTGTAGATCTATCAAGGAATGTTACTGCATGCTACTAAGATTTTTTTAATTAAAAAGTTAACCCTTAAACAAGCTACAGAGTAGCACAATATGTCGATTTGTTACGCTGATCACGGTTTACTATTCACTATGGTTAGACATTACACGTCCATGTTAGCCGATCTTCATGGGCTAGCATTGCGCATTTGCAAATTGGTAGATCTATCAAGGAATGTTACTGCATGCTACTAAAATTTTTTTAATTAAAAAGTTAACCCTTAGACAAGCTACAGAGTAGCACGATATGTCGATTCGTTAGGGTGATCTTGGTTTACTATTCACTATGGTTAGACATTACACGTCCATGTTAGCCGATCTTCATGGGCTAGCATTGCGCATTTGCAAAAGTGTAGATCTATCAAGGAATGTTACTGCATGCTACTAAGATTTTTTTAATTAAAAAGTTAACCCTTAGACAGCTACAGAGTAGCACAATATGTCGATTCGTTAGGGTGATCTTGGTTTATTGTTCACTATGGTTAGACATTACACGTCCATGTTAGCCGATCTTCATTGGCTGGCATTGCGCATTTGCAAAGGGGTAGATCTATCAAGGAATGTTACTGCATGCTACTAAAATTTTTTTAATTAAAAAGTTAACCCTTAGACAAGCTACAGAGTAGCACGATATGTCGATTCGTTAGGGTGATCTTGGTTTACTATTCACTATGGTTAGACATTACACGTCCATGTTAGCCGATCTTCATGGGCTAGCATTGCGCATTTGCAAAAGTGTAGATCTATCAAGGAATGTTACTGCATGCTACTAAGATTTTTTTAATTAAAAAGTTAACCCTTAGACAAGCTACAGAGTAGCACGATATGTCGATTCGTTAGGGTGATCTTGGTTTACTATTCACTATGCTTAGACATTACACGTCCGTGTTAGCCGATCGCCATGGGCTAGCATTGCGCATTTGCAAAAGTGTAGATCTATCAAGGAATGTTACTGCATGCTACTAAGATTTTTTTAATTAAAAAGTTAACCCTTAGACAGCTACAGAGTAGCACAATATGTCGATTCGTTAGGGTGATCTTGGTTTACTATTCACTATTGTTAGACATTACACATACATGTTAGCCGATCTTCATGGGCTAGCATTGCGCATTTGCAAAGGGGTAGATCTATCAAGGAATGTTACTGCATGCTACTAAGATTTTTTTAATTAAAAAGTTAACCCTTATACAAGCTACAGAGTAGCAGAATATGTCGATTTGTTACGCTGATCACGGTTTACTATTCACTATGGTTAGACATTACACGTCCATGTTAGCCGATCTTCATGGGCTAGCATTGCGCATTTGCAAAGGGGTGGATCTATCAAGGAATGTTACTGCATGCTACTAAGATTTTTTTAATTAAAAAGTTAACCCTTAGACAAGCTACAGAGTAGCACAATATGTCGATTCGTTAGGGTGATCTTGGTTTACTATTCACTATGGTTAGACATTACACGTCCATGTTAGCCGATCTTCATGGGCTAGCATTGCGCATTTGCAAAGGGGTAGATCTATCAAGGAATGTTACTGCATGCTACTAAGATTTTTTTAATTAAAAAGTTAACCCTTAAACAAGCTACAGAGTAGCACAATATGTCGATTTGTTACGCTGATCACGGTTTACTATTCACTATGGTTAGACATTACACGTCCATGTTAGCCGATCTTAATGGGCTAGCATTGCGCATTTGCAAAGGGGTAGATCTATCAAGGAATGTTACTGCATGCTACTAAAATTTTTTTAATTAAAAAGTTAACCCTTATACAAGCTACAGAGTAGCACGATATGTCGATTCGTTAGGGTGATCTTGGTTTACTATTCACTATGGTTAGACATTACACGTCCATGTTAGCCGATCTTCATGGGCTAGCATTGCGCATTTGCAAAGGGGTAGATCTATCAAGGAATGTTACTGCATGCTACTAAAATTTTTTTAATTAAAAAATTAACCCTTAGACAAGCTACAGAGTAGCACGATATGTCGATTCGTTAGGGTGATCTTGGTTTACTATTCACTATGGTTAGACATTACACGTCCATGTTAGCCGATCTTCATGGGCTAGCATTGCGCATTTGCAAAAGTGTAGATCTATCAAGGAATGTTACTGCATGCTACTAAGATTTTTTTAATTAAAAAGTTAACCCTTAGACAAGCTACAGAGTAGCACGATATGTCGATTCGTTAGGGTGATCTTGGTTTACTATTCACTATGCTTAGACATTACACGTCCGTGTTAGCCGATCGCCATGGGCTAGCATTGCGCATTTGCAAAGGGGTAGATCTATCAAGGAATGTTACTGCATGCTACTAAGATTTTTTTAATTAAAAAGTTAACCCTTAAACAAGCTACAGAGTAGCACAATATGTCGATTTGTTACGCTGATCACGGTTTACTATTCACTATGGTTAGACATTACACGTCCATGTTAGCCGATCTTAATGGGCTAGCATTGCGCATTTGCAAAGGGGTAGATCTATCAATGAATGTTACTGCATGCTACTAAAATTTTTTTAATTAAAAAGTTAACCCTTAGACAAGCTACAGAGTAGCACGATATGTCGATTCGTTAGGGTGATCTTGGTTTACTATTCACTATGGTTAGACATTACACGTCCATGTTAGCCGATCTTCATGGGCTAGCATTGCGCATTTGCAAAGGGGTAGATCTATCAAGGAATGTTACTGCATGCTACTAAAATTTTTTTAATTAAAAAATTAACCCTTAGACAAGCTACAGAGTAGCACGATATGTCGATTCGTTAGGGTGATCTTGGTTTACTATTCACTATGGTTAGACATTACACGTCCATGTTAGCCGATCTTCATGGGCTAGCATTGCGCATTTGCAAAAGTGTAGATCTATCAAGGAATGTTACTGCATGCTACTAAGATTTTTTTAATTAAAAAGTTAACCCTTAGACAAGCTACAGAGTAGCACGATATGTCGATTCGTTAGGGTGATCTTGGTTTACTATTCACTATGCTTAGACATTACACGTCCGTGTTAGCCGATCGCCATGGGCTAGCATTGCGCATTTGCAAAAGTGTAGATCTATCAAGGAATGTTACTGCATGCTACTAAGATTTTTTTAATTAAAAAGTTAACCCTTAGACAGCTACAGAGTAGCACAATATGTCGATTCGTTAGGGTGATCTTGGTTTACTATTCACTATTGTTAGACATTACACATACATGTTAGCCGATCTTCATGGGCTAGCATTGCGCATTTGCAAAGGGGTAGATCTATCAAGGAATGTTACTGCATGCTACTAAGATTTTTTTAATTAAAAAGTTAACCCTTAGACAAGCTACAGAGTAGCAGAATATGTCGATTTGTTACGCTGATCACGGTTTACTATTCACTATGGTTAGACATTACACGTCCATGTTAGCCGATCTTCATGGGCTAGCATTGCGCATTTGCAAAGGGGTGGATCTATCAAGGAATGTTACTGCATGCTACTAAGATTTTTTTAATTAAAAAGTTAACCCTTAGACAAGCTACAGAGTAGCACAATATGTCGATTCGTTAGGGTGATCTTGGTTTACTATTCACTATGGTTAGACATTACACGTCCATGTTAGCCGATCTTCATGGGCTAGCATTGCGCATTTGCAAAGGGGTAGATCTATCAAGGAATGTTACTGCATGCTACTAAGATTTTTTTAATTAAAAAGTTAACCCTTAAACAAGCTACAGAGTAGCACAATATGTCGATTTGTTACGCTGATCACGGTTTACTATTCACTATGGTTAGACATTACACGTCCATGTTAGCCGATCTTCATGGGCTAGCATTGCGCATTTGCAAAAGTGTAGATCTATCAAGGAATGTTACTGCATGCTACTAAGATTTTTTTAATTAAAAAGTTAACCCTTAGACAAGCTACAGAGTAGCACGATATGTCGATTCGTTAGGGTGATCTTGGTTTACTATTCACTATGCTTAGACATTACACGTCCGTGTTAGCCGATCTTCATGGGCTAGCATTGCGCATTTGCAAAGGGGTAGATCTATCAAGGAATGTTACTGCATGCTACTAAAATTTTTTTAATTAAAAAGTTAACCCTTAGACAAGCTACAGAGTAGCACGATATGTCGATTCGTTAGGGTGATCTTGGTTTACTATTCACTATGGTTAGACATTACACATACATGTTAGCCGATCTTCATGGGCTAGCATTGCGCATTTGCAAAGGGGTAGATCTATCAAGGAATGTTACTGCATGCTACTAAGATTTTTTTAATTAAAAAGTTAACCCTTAGACAAGCTACAGAGTAGCAGAATATGTCGATTTGTTACGCTGATCACGGTTTACTATTCACTATGGTTAGACATTACACGTCCATGTTAGCCGATCTTCATGGGCTAGCATTGCGCATTTGCAAAGGGGTGGATCTATCAAGGAATGTTACTGCATGCTACTAAGATTTTTTTAATTAAAAAGTTAACCCTTAGACAAGCTACAGAGTAGCACAATATGTCGATTCGTTAGGGTGATCTTGGTTTACTATTCACTATGGTTAGACATTACACGTCCATGTTAGCCGATCTTCATGGGCTAGCATTGCGCATTTGCAAAGGGGTAGATCTATCAAGGAATGTTACTGCATGCTACTAAGATTTTTTTAATTAAAAAGTTAACCCTTAAACAAGCTACAGAGTAGCACAATATGTCGATTTGTTACGCTGATCACGGTTTACTATTCACTATGGTTAGACATTACACGTCCATGTTAGCCGATCTTAATGGGCTAGCATTGCGCATTTGCAAAGGGGTAGATCTATCAATGAATGTTACTGCATGCTACTAAAATTTTTTTAATTAAAAAGTTAACCCTTAGACAAGCTACAGAGTAGCACGATATGTCGATTCGTTAGGGTGATCTTGGTTTACTATTCACTATGGTTAGACATTACACGTCCATGTTAGCCGATCTTCATGGGCTAGCATTGCGCATTTGCAAAGGGGTAGATCTATCAAGGAATGTTACTGCATGCTACTAAAATTTTTTTAATTAAAAAGTTAACCCTTAGACAAGCTACAGAGTAGCACGATATGTCGATTCGTTAGGGTGATCTTTGTTTACTATTCACTATGGTTAGACATTACACGTCCATGTTAGCCGATCTTCATGGGCTAGCATTGCGCATTTGCAAAAGTGTAGATCTATCAAGGAATGTTACTGCATGCTACTAAGATTTTTTTAATTAAAAAGTTAACCCTTAGACAAGCTACAGAGTAGCACGATATGTCGATTCGTTAGGGTGATCTTGGTTTACTATTCACTATGCCTAGACATTACACGTCCGTGTTAGCCGATCGCCATGGGCTAGCATTGCGCATTTGCAAAAGTGTAGATCTATCAAGGAATGTTACTGCATGCTACTAAGATTTTTTTAATTAAAAAGTTAACCCTTAGACAGCTACAGAGTAGCACAATATGTCGATTCGTTAGGGTGATCTTGGTTTACTATTCACTATTGTTAGACATTACACATACATGTTAGCCGATCTTCATGGGCTAGCATTGCGCATTTGCAAAGGGGTAGATCTATCAAGGAATGTTACTGCATGCTACTAAGATTTTTTTAATTAAAAAGTTAACCCTTAGACAAGCTACAGAGTAGCAGAATATGTCGATTTGTTACGCTGATCACGGTTTACTATTCACTATGGTTAGACATTACACGTCCATGTTAGCCGATCTTCATGGGCTAGCATTGCGCATTTGCAAAGGGGTGGATCTATCAAGGAATGTTACTGCATGCTACTAAGATTTTTTTAATTAAAAAGTTAACCCTTAGACAAGCTACAGAGTAGCACAATATGTCGATTCGTTAGGGTGATCTTGGTTTACTATTCACTATGGTTAGACATTACACGTCCATGTTAGCCGATCTTCATGGGCTAGCATTGAGCATTTGCAAAAGTGTAGATCTATCAAGGAATGTTACTGCATGCTACTAAGACTTTTTTAATTAAAAAGTTAACCCTTAGACAAGCTACAGAGTAGCACAATATGTCGATTCGTTAGGGTGATCTTGGTTTACTATTCACTATGGTTAGACATTACACGTCCATGTTAGCCGATCTTCATGGGCTAGCATCGCGCATTTGCAAAGGGGTAGATCTATCAAGGAATGTTACTGCATGCTACTAAGCTTTTTTAATTAAAAAGTTAACCGTTAGACAAGCTACAGAGTAGCACAATATGTCGATTCGTTAGGGTGATCTTGGTTTACTATTCACTATGGTCAGACATTACACGTCCATGTTAGCCGATCTTCATGGGCTAGCATTGCGCATTTGCAAAGGGGTGGATCTATCAAGGAATGTTACTGCATGCTACTAAGATTTTTTTAATTAAAAAGTTAACCCTTAGACAAGCTACAGAGTAGCACAATATGTCGATTCGTTAGGGTGATCTTGGTTTACTATTCACTATGGTTAGACATTACACGTCCATGTTAGCCGATCTTCATGGGCTAGCATCGCGCATTTGCAAAGGGGTAGATCTATCAAAGAATGTTACTGCATGCTACTAAGCTTTTTTAATTAAAAAGTTAACCGTTAGACAAGCTACAGAGTAGCACAATATGTCGATTTGTTACGCTGATCACGGTTTACTATTCACTATGGTTAGACATTACACGTCCATGTTAGCCGATCTTCATGGGCTAGCATTGCGCATTTGCAAAGGGGTGGATCTATCAAGGAATGTTACTGCATGCTACTAAGATTTTTTTAATTAAAAAGTTAACCCTTAGACAAGCTACAGAGTAGCACAATATGTCGATTCGTTAGGGTGATCTTGGTTTACTATTCACTATGGTTAGACATTACACGTCCATGTTAGCCGATCTTCATGGGCTAGCATTGCGCATTTGCAAAGGGGTAGATCTATCAAGGAATGTTACTGCATGCTACTAAGATTTTTTTAATTAAAAAGTTAACCCTTAAACAAGCTACAGAGTAGCACAATATGTCGATTTGTTACGCTGATCACGGTTTACTATTCACTATGGTTAGACATTACACGTCCATGTTAGCCGATCTTAATGGGCTAGCATTGCGCATTTGCAAAGGGGTAGATCTATCAATGAATGTTACTGCATGCTACTAAAATTTTTTTAATTAAAAAGTTAACCCTTAGACAAGCTACAGAGTAGCACGATATGTCGATTCGTTAGGGTGATCTTGGTTTACTATTCACTATGGTTAGACATTACACGTCCATGTTAGCCGATCTTCATGGGCTAGCATTGCGCATTTGCAAAGGGGTAGATCTATCAAGGAATGTTACTGCATGCTACTAAAATTTTTTTAATTAAAAAGTTAACCCTTAGACAAGCTACAGAGTAGCACGATATGTCGATTCGTTAGGGTGATCTTGGTTTACTATTCACTATGGTTAGACATTACACGTCCATGTTAGCCGATCTTCATGGGCTAGCATTGCGCATTTGCAAAAGTGTAGATCTATCAAGGAATGTTACTGCATGCTACTAAGATTTTTTTAATTAAAAAGTTAACCCTTAGACAAGCTACAGAGTAGCACGATATGTCGATTCGTTAGGGTGATCTTGGTTTACTATTCACTATGCCTAGACATTACACGTCCGTGTTAGCCGATCGCCATGGGCTAGCATTGCGCATTTGCAAAAGTGTAGATCTATCAAGGAATGTTACTGCATGCTACTAAGATTTTTTTAATTAAAAAGTTAACCCTTAGACAGCTACAGAGTAGCACAATATGTCGATTCGTTAGGGTGATCTTGGTTTACTATTCACTATTGTTAGACATTACACATACATGTTAGCCGATCTTCATGGGCTAGCATTGCGCATTTGCAAAGGGGTAGATCTATCAAGGAATGTTACTGCATGCTACTAAGATTTTTTTAATTAAAAAGTTAACCCTTAGACAAGCTACAGAGTAGCAGAATATGTCGATTTGTTACGCTGATCACGGTTTACTATTCACTATGGTTAGACATTACACGTCCATGTTAGCCGATCTTCATGGGCTAGCATTGCGCATTTGCAAAGGGGTGGATCTATCAAGGAATGTTACTGCATGCTACTAAGATTTTTTTAATTAAAAAGTTAACCCTTAGACAAGCTACAGAGTAGCACGATATGTCGATTCGTTAGGGTGATCTTGGTTTACTATTCACTATGGTTAGACATTACACGTCCATGTTAGCCGATCTTCATGGGCTAGCATTGAGCATTTGCAAAAGTGTAGATCTATCAAGGAATGTTACTGCATGCTACTAAGACTTTTTTAATTAAAAAGTTAACCCTTAGACAAGCTACAGAGTAGCACAATATGTCGATTCGTTAGGGTGATCTTGGTTTACTATTCACTATGGTTAGACATTACACGTCCATGTTAGCCGATCTTCATGGGCTAGCATCGCGCATTTGCAAAGGGGTAGATCTATCAAGGAATGTTACTGCATGCTACTAAGCTTTTTTAATTAAAAAGTTAACCGTTAGACAAGCTACAGAGTAGCACAATATGTCGATTCGTTAGGGTGATCTTGGTTTACTATTCACTATGGTCAGACATTACACGTCCATGTTAGCCGATCTTCATGGGCTAGCATTGCGCATTTGCAAAGGGGTGGATCTATCAAGGAATGTTACTGCATGCTACTAAGATTTTTTTAATTAAAAAGTTAACCCTTAGACAAGCTACAGAGTAGCACAATATGTCGATTCGTTAGGGTGATCTTGGTTTACTATTCACTATGGTTAGACATTACACGTCCATGTTAGCCGATCTTCATGGGCTAGCATCGCGCATTTGCAAAGGGGTAGATCTATCAAAGAATGTTACTGCATGCTACTAAGCTTTTTTAATTAAAAAGTTAACCGTTAGACAAGCTACAGAGTAGCACAATATGTCGATTCGTTAGGGTGATCTTGGTTTACTATTCACTATGGTTAGACATTACACGTCCATGTTAGCCGATCTTCATGGGCTAGCATTGCGCATTTGCAAAGGGGTAGATTTATCAAGGAATGTTAATGCATGCTACTGAGATTTTTTTAATTAAAAAGTTAACCCTTAAACAAGCTACAGAGTAGCACAATATGTCGACTTGTTACGCTGATCACGGTTTACTATTCACTATGGTTAGACATTACACATACATGTTAGCCGATCGCCATGGGCTAGCATTGCGCATTTGCAAAAGTGTAGATCTATCAAGGAATGTTACTGCATGCTACTAAGACTTTTTTAATTAAAAAGTTAACCCTTAGACAAGCTACAGAGTAGCAGAATATGACGATTTGTTACGCTGATCACGGTTTACTATTCACTATGGTTAGACATTACACGTCCATGTTAGCCGATCTTCATGGGCTAGCATTGCGCATTTGCAAAGGGGTGGATCTATCAAGGAATGTTACTGCATGCTACTAAGATTTTTTTAATTAAAAAGTTAACCCTTAGACAAGCTACAGAGTAGCACAATATGTCGATTTGTTACGCTGATCACGGTTTACTATTCACTATGGTTAGACATTACACATACATGTTAGCCGATCTTCATGGGCTAGCATTGCGCATTTGCAAAGGGGTGGATCTATCAAGGAATGTTACTGCATGCTACTAAGATTTTTTTAATTAAAAGTTAACATTTAGACAAGCTACAGAGTAGCACAATATGTCGATTCGTTAGGGTGATCTTGGTTTACTATTCACTATGCTTAGACATTACACGTCCATGTTAGCCGATCTTCATGGGCTAGCATCGCGCATTTGCAAAGGGGTAGATCTATCAAGGAATGTTACTGCATGCTACTAAGCTTTTTTAATTAAAAAGTTAACCGTTAGACAAGCTACAGAGTAGCACAATATGTCGATTCGTTAGGGTGATCTTGGTTTACTATTCACTATGGTCAGACATTACACGTCCATGTTAGCCGATCTTCATGGGCTAGCATTGCGCATTTGCAAAGGGGTGGATCTATCAAGGAATGTTACTGCATGCTACTAAGATTTTTTTAATTAAAAAGTTAACCCTTAGACAAGCTACAGAGTAGCACAATATGTCGATTCGTTAGGGTGATCTTGGTTTACTATTCACTATGGTTAGACATTACACGTCCATGTTAGCCGATCTTCATGGGCTAGCATCGCGCATTTGCAAAGGGGTAGATCTATCAAAGAATGTTACTGCATGCTACTAAGCTTTTTTAATTAAAAAGTTAACCGTTAGACAAGCTACAGAGTAGCACAATATGTCGATTCGTTAGGGTGATCTTGGTTTACTATTCACTATGGTTAGACATTACACGTCCATGTTAGCCGATCTTCATGGGCTAGCATTGCGCATTTGCAAAGGGGTAGATTTATCAAGGAATGTTAATGCATGCTACTGAGATTTTTTTAATTAAAAAGTTAACCCTTAAACAAGCTACAGAGTAGCACAATATGTCGACTTGTTACGCTGATCACGGTTTACTATTCACTATGGTTAGACATTACACATACATGTTAGCCGATCGCCATGGGCTAGCATTGCGCATTTGCAAAAGTGTAGATCTATCAAGGAATGTTACTGCATGCTACTAAGACTTTTTTAATTAAAAAGTTAACCCTTAGACAAGCTACAGAGTAGCAGAATATGACGATTTGTTACGCTGATCACGGTTTACTATTCACTATGGTTAGACATTACACGTCCATGTTAGCCGATCTTCATGGGCTAGCATTGCGCATTTGCAAAGGGGTGGATCTATCAAGGAATGTTACTGCATGCTACTAAGATTTTTTTAATTAAAAAGTTAACCCTTAGACAAGCTACAGAGTAGCACAATATGTCGATTTGTTACGCTGATCACGGTTTACTATTCACTATGGTTAGACATTACACATACATGTTAGCCGATCTTCATGGGCTAGCATTGCGCATTTGCAAAGGGGTGGATCTATCAAGGAATGTTACTGCATGCTACTAAGATTTTTTTAATTAAAAGTTAACATTTAGACAAGCTACAGAGTAGCACAATATGTCGATTCGTTAGGGTGATCTTGGTTTACTATTCACTATGCTTAGACATTACACGTCCATGTTAGCCGATCTTCATGGGCTAGCATTGCGCATTTGCAAAGAGGTAGATCTATCAAGGAATGTTACTGCATGCTACTAAGATTTTTTTAATTATAAAGTTAACCCTTAAACAAGCTACAGAGTAGCACAATATGTCGATTTGTTACGCTGATCACGGTTTACTATTCACTATGGTTAGACATTACACATACATGTTAGCCGATCGCCATGGGCTAGCATTGCGCATTTGCAAAAGTGTAGATCTATCAAGGAATGTTACTGCATGCTACTAAGACTTTTTTAATTAAAAAGTTAACCCTTAGACAAGCTACAGAGTAGCAGAATATGTCGATTTGTTACGCTGATCACGGTTTACTATTCACTATGGTTAGACATTACACGTCCATGTTAGCCGATCTTCATGGGCTAGCATTGCGCATTTGCAAAGGGGTGGATCTATCAAGGAATGTTACTGCATGCTACTAAGATTTTTTTAATTAAAAAGTTAACCCTTAGACAAGCTACAGAGTAGCACAATATGTCGATTTGTTACGCTGATCACGGTTTACTATTCACTATGGTTAGACATTACACATACATGTTAGCCGATCTTCATGGGCTAGCATTGCGCATTTGCAAAGGGGTGGATCTATCAAGGAATGTTACTGCATGCTACTAAGATTTTTTAATTAAAAGTTAACCTTTAGACAAGCTACAGAGTAGCACAATATGTCGATTCGTTAGGGTGATCTTGGTTTACTATTCACTATGCTTAGACATTACACGTCCATGTTAGCCGATCTTCATGGGCTAGCATTGCGCATTTGCAAAGGGGTAGATCTATCAAGGAATGTTACTGCATGCTACTAAGATTTTTTTAATTATAAAGTTAACCCTTAAACAAGCTACAGAGTAGCACAATATGTCGATTTGTTACTCTGATCACGGTTTACTATTCACTATGGTTAGACATTACACATACATGTTAGCCGATCGCCATGGGCTAGCATTGCGCATTTGCAAAAGTGTAGATCTATCAAGGAATGTTACTGCATGCTACTAAGACTTTTTTAATTAAAAAGTTAACCCTTAGACAAGCTACAGAGTAGCAGAATATGTCGATTTGTTACGCTGATCACGGTTTACTATTCACTATGGTTAGACATTACACGTCCATGTTAGCCGATCTTCATGGGCTAGCATTGCGCATTTGCAAAGGGGTGGATCTATCAAGGAATGTTACTGTATGCTACTAAGATTTTTTTAATTAAAAAGTTAACCCTTAGACAAGCTACAGAGTAGCACAATATGTCGATTTGTTACGCTGATCACGGTTTACTATTCACTATGGTTAGACATTACACATACATGTTAGCCGATCTTCATGGGCTAGCATTGCGCATTTGCAAAGGGGTGGATCTATCAAGGAATGTTACTGCATGCTACTAAGATTTTTTTAATTAAAAGTTAACCTTTAGACAAGCTACAGAGTAGCACAATATGTCGATTCGTTAGGGTGATCTTGGTTTACTATTCACTATGCTTAGACATTACACGTCCATGTTAGCCGATCTTCATGGGCTAGCATTGCGCATTTGCAAAGGGGTAGATCTATCAAGGAATGTTACTGCATGCTACTAAGATTTTTTTAATTATAAAGTTAACCCTTAAACAAGCTACAGAGTAGCACAATATGTCGATTTGTTACTCTGATCACGGTTTACTATTCACTATGGTTAGACATTACACATACATGTTAGCCGATCGCCATGGGCTAGCATTGCGCATTTGCAAAAGTGTAGATCTATCAAGGAATGTTACTGCATGCTACTAAGACTTTTTTAATTAAAAAGTTAACCCTTAGACAAGCTACAGAGTAGCAGAATATGTCGATTTGTTACGCTGATCACGGTTTACTATTCACTATGGTTAGACATTACACGTCCATGTTAGCCGATCTTCATGGGCTAGCATTGCGCATTTGCAAAGGGGTGGATCTATCAAGGAATGTTACTGCATGCTACTAAGATTTTTTTAATTAAAAAGTTAACCCTTAGACAAGTTACAGAGTAGCACAATATGTCGATTTGTTACGCTGATCACGGTTTACTATTCACTATGGTTAGACATTACACATACATGTTAGCCGATCTTCATGGGCTAGCATTGCGCATTTGCAAAGGGGTGGATCTATCAAGGAATGTTACTGCATGCTACTAAGATTTTTTTAATTAAAAGTTAACCTTTAGACAAGCTACAGAGTAGCACAATATGTCGATTCGTTAGGGTGATCTTGGTTTACTATTCACTATGCTTAGACATTACACGTCCATGTTAGCCGATCTTCATGGGCTAGCATTGCGCATTTGCAAAGGGGTAGATCTATCAAGGAATGTTACTGCATGCTACTAAGATTTTTTTAATTATAAAGTTAACCCTAAACAAGCTACAGAGTAGCACAATATGTCGATTTTTTACGCTGATCACTGTTTACTA
>NW_028294196.1:0-40000 GCF_964341445.2 Mesoplodon mirus | reverse complement strand
CAGTATGGAGTTTCCTTAAAAAAACTAGAAATAGAATTACCATCTGATCCAGCAATCCCACTTCTGGGCATATACCCAGAGAAAACCGTATTTCAAAAAGGCACATTCACCACAATGTTCGTTGCAGCACTATTTACAATAGCCAGGTAATGGAAGCAACCTAAATGCCCACAGACAGATGAATGGATAAAGATGTGGTACATATATAAAATGGAATATGACTCGGCCATAAAAAGGAATGAAACTGGGTCATTTGTAGAGACATCGATGGATCGAGAGACTGTCATACAGAATGAAGTAAGTCAGAAAGAGGAAAACAAATATTGTATATTAATGCATATATGTGGAGCCTAAAAATGGTACAGATGAACTGGTTTGCAGGGAAGAAATAGAGACACAGAGGTAGAGAACAAACGTATGGACACCAAGTGTGGGAAGCCATGGGGTGGTGGTGGTGGGATGAGTTGGGAGTTTGGGATTGACCTGTATACATGTATATGCATAAAATACATAACTAATAATAACGTGCTGTATAAAAAAATAAATAAAATTTCAAAATTTTAAAAAATAAAATTTAAAAATAAAACAGAAAAAAGTTCTTCCCGTCACACAGATGTATTTATAGGAATGAATTATTTCCATGCTTATATCTATAAATACATAAAAGAGGAATAACATCTAACTTGAAACATAAAAGAAAAAAAAAGTGAACCCACGAGTTATACAGAGGAAAACCCTATCACGGCACTTGCTCCAGTGGTAAACAATTCTGAAATTGGTCAGAGGTGGGGAACCATCTCCCATACAGCCAGCAACCCAACCCCCACGCAAGGAGCGTCCTCATTGCAAAGCTGGGGGACCGTGCCGAGGCATCTGTGAGTAAACGTGAGCTGAGCCCCAGGCCAGCTGCTGCTGAACTGTTCCCACCCTTTCCAGGTAAAACACCTGAATATGTACAAGGGCTTGAAAGCCTAGAGGAAGGACCGTGGAGCCACACCAGCGACAGCACGCAGGCCAACTTGGTGCCTGCAGGCCAGCCAGCGTGGTCCTGGACCCTGGCGCTCTTCCAGAAGCTTTCCATTGCCCTGCCTGAGATACCCCTCCTGTCCCGGCCCCCACTGCTTTTTTCCTTCCTCACCTCTGTCCGGAGAGAAATTCCAGCGGAAGGTATGGGTGACACATCCTCTTCTTTACAGGCGGCAGCCTGGCAACTCCTGCAGAAAGGCCAGCAGAACCCCACTCACACCGGGCCACCCACAAAGCTGTGGCCCCTCACTCCCTCCCACCAGCACAGCCCCGAGACTGCTGACGGGGCAGAGAATATGGAGTCAGGCACAGCTTCAGGGGCTATTGCTGCCTGGAGCTCAGTTTATATTGACCTCAACGAGGCACACCTGGGGAGGGGGGGCCGGCAGGGGAAGGCTGCCCAGGTCAGCTAATCCACAACCCTCAGGGAATCACATTGTTGAAAATGGACCCCGCTAAGGCAGAAGAGTAGCCAAGGGAAAAAAGGACACAATGCCATTTGCAGCACCGTAGATGAGTCTAGAAGTAATAGCGTGACTTGTAGTAAGTCAGAAAGTGAAAGACACATATCATATCATATCACTTATAGGTGTTACCTAAAAATGGATACCAGGGCAGATATTTCCACGGAGAAGGGCAATCACAGATTCATTAAACAAACTTATGGTTCACCAATGGAAAGGTGTGAGGATTGGTTTCATTACGATATCGGGGTTAACAGACATATACAAACACAGGTGACATATATAATCACCAAAGACCTACAGAATACCAAGAGAGGACTACTCATCATTCTGTCATAACGTACATGGGAAAAGGATCCCAAGAAGAACAGTCATCTTTATATGTGTAAAAGAACCACATCTTCCACACCTACAACAAGCCAAACATTGTAATCAAACTTGCTGTAATAAAAAATAAAAACTTAAATTAAAAACACGAACAAGAAGTAGTGAGACAAACGTGAGGGGCTTTCTCCTGGCACATTCCATTCTAAACTCCAATCTAGAACACCACTTCCACTGAGGCTCTCTTGCCCTAGTAACCAGATTTGGTAAGGGTGAACTGCTGCCACCTTGTGGCCGTTTCACACAACAGCAGCTTTAATCCCAGCGCTAATGGTCAGTTGATATTCAAAATCATTGCAGGCCTGTAAATGACACCTGCCCTGAAAACAAATCCTGGGGTCACATATCGACCAAAAATTTCAAAGGACGTCCGTATTTCAAAACGACCGTTTCAAAAGGCATATTTTACGCACATTCGTGTTCTGCTTCTTTTCCTTTCTTTCCTTTTTTGTTAAAAAACACGGGAATGGAAAAAGGCATCCCTCAGAATGGGCGAAAATCGTTGCAGACGAATCAATGGACAGAGGTGTAATCTCCAATATATATAAACAGCTCATGCAGCTTAATATTAAAAAAACAAACAACGCAAAAAAATGGGCAGAAGATCTAAAGAGACGTTTCTTCAAAGGAGACACAGAGATGGCCAAGACGCACATGAAAAGCTGCTCAACAGCACTAATTATTAGAGAAATGCAAATCAAAACTACAGTGAGGTATCACCTCACACCTGTTAGAATCGTCATCATCAGAAAATCTACAAACAACCAATTCTGGGGAGGGTGTGGACAAAAGGAGCCCTCTTCCACTATTGGTGGGAATGTAAATTGATACAGTCACTATGGAGAACAGTATGGAGTTTCCTTAAAAAAACTAGAAATAGAATTACCATCTGATCCAGCAATCCCACTTCTGGGCATATACCCAGAGAAAACCGTATTTCAAAAAGGCACATTCACCACAATGTTCGTTGCAGCACTATTTACAATAGCCAGGTAATGGAAGCAACCTAAATGCCCACAGACAGATGAATGGATAAAGATGTGGTACATATATAAAATGGAATATGACTCGGCCATAAAAAGGAATGAAACTGGGTCATTTGTAGAGACATCGATGGATCGAGAGACTGTCATACAGAATGAAGTAAGTCAGAAAGAGGAAAACAAATATTGTATATTAATGCATATATGTGGAGCCTAAAAATGGTACAGATGAACTGGTTTGCAGGGAAGAAATAGAGACACAGAGGTAGAGAACAAACGTATGGACACCAAGTATGGGAAGCCATGGGGTGGTGGTGGTGGGATGAGTTGGGAGTTTGGGATTGACCTGTATACATGTATATGCATAAAATACATAACTAATAATAACGTGCTGTATAAAAAAATAAATAAAATTTCAAAATTTTAAAAAATAAAATTTAAAAATAAAACAGAAAAAAGTTCTTCCCGTCACACAGATGTATTTATAGGAATGAATTATTTCCATGCTTATATCTATAAATACATAAAAGAGGAATAACATCTAACTTGAAACATAAAAGAAAAAAAAAAGTGAACCCACGAGTTATACAGAGGAAAACCCTATCACAGCACTTGCTCCAGTGGTAAACAATTCTGAAATTGGTCAGAGGTGGGGAACCATCTCCCATACAGCCAGCAACCCAACCCCCACGCAAGGAGCGTCCTCATTGCAAAGCTGGGGGACCGTGCCGAGGCATCTGTGAGTAAACGTGAGCTGAGCCCCAGGCCAGCTGCTGCTGAACTGTTCCCACCCTTTCCAGGTAAAACACCTGAATATGTACAAGGGCTTGAAAGCCTAGAGGAAGGACCGTGGAGCCACACCAGCGACAGCACGCAGGCCAACTTGGTGCCTGCAGGCCAGCCAGCGTGGTCCTGGACCCTGGCGCTCTTCCAGAAGCTTTCCATTGCCCTGCCTGAGATACCCATCCTGTCCCGGCCCCCACAGCTTTTTTCCTTCCTCACCTCTGTCCGGAGAGAAATTCCAGCGGAAGGTATGGGTGACACATCCTCTTCTTTACAGGCGGCAGCCTGGCAACTCCTGCAGAAAGGCCAGCAGAACCCCACTCACACCGGGCCACCCACAAAGCTGTGGCCCCTCACACCCTCCCACCAGCACAGCCCCGAGACTGCTGACGGGGCAGAGAATATGGAGTCAGGCACAGCTTCAGGGGCTATTGCTGCCTGGAGCTCTGTTTATATTGACCTCAACGAGGCAAACCTGGGGAGGGCGGGCCGGCAGGGTAAGGCTGCCCAGGTCAGCTAATCCACAACCCTCAGGGAATCACATTGTTGAAAATGGACCCCGCTAAGGCAGAAGAGAAGCCAAGGGAAAAAAGGACACAATGCCATTTGCACCACCGTAGATGAGTCTAGAAGTAATCACGTGACTTGTAGTAAGTCAGAAAGTGAAAGACACATATCATATCATATCACATATAGGTGTTACCTAAAAATGGATACCAGGGCAGATATTTCCACGGAGAAGGGCAATCACAGATTCATTAAACGAACTTATGGTTCACCAATGGAAAGGTGTGAGGATTGGTTGCATTACGATATCGGGGTTAACAGACATATACAAACACAGGTGACATATATAATCACCAAAGACCTACAGAATACCAAGAGAGGACTACTCAACATTCTGTCATAGCGTACATGGGAAAAGGATCCCAAGAAGAACAGTCATCTGTATATGTGTAAAAGAACCACATCTTCCACACCTACAACAAGCCAAACATTGTAATCAAACTTGCTGTAATAAAAAATAAAAACTTAAATTAAAAACACGAACAAGAAGTAGTGAGACAAACGTGAGGGGCTTTCTCCTGGTACATTCCATTCTAAACTCCAATCTAGAACACCACTTCCACTGAGGCTCTCTTGCCCTAGTAACCAGATTTGGTAAGGTTGAACTGCTGCCACCTTGTGGCCGTTTCACACAACAGCAGCTTTAATCCCAACGCTAATGGTCAGTTGATATTCAAAATCATTGCAGGCCTGTAAATGACACCTGCCCTGAAAACAAATCCTGGGGTCACATATCGACCAAAAATTTCAAAGGACGTCCATATTTCAAAACGACCGTTTCAAAAGGCATATTTTACGCACATTAGTGTTCTGCTTCTTTTCCTTTCTTTCCTTTTTTGTTAAAAAACACGGGAATGGAAAAAGGCATCCCTCAGAATGGGCGAAAATCGTTGCAGACGAATCAATGGACAGAGGTGTAATCTCCAATATATATAAACAGCTCATGCAGCTTAATATTAAAAAAACAAACAACCCAAAAAAAATGGGCAGAAGATCTAAAGAGACGTTTCTCCAAAGGAGACACAGAGATGGCCAAGACGCACATGAAAAGCTGCTCAACAGCACTAATTATTAGAGAAATGCAAATCAAAACTACAATGAGGTATCACCTCACACCTGTTAGAATCGGCATCATCAGAAAATCTACAAACAACCAATTCTGGGGAGGGTGTGGACAAAAGGAGCCCTCTTCCACTATTGGTGGGAATGTAAATTGATACAGTCCCTATGGAGAACAGTATGGAGTTTCTTTAAAAAAACTAGAAATAGAATTACCATCTGATCCAGCAATCCCACTTCTGGGCATATACCCAGAGAAAACCGTATTTCAAAAAGGCACATTCACCACAATGTTCGTTTCAGCACTATTTACAATAGCCAGGTAATGGAAGCAACCTAAATGCCCACAGACAGATGAATGGATAAAGATGTGGTACATATATAAAATGGAATATGACTCGGCCATAAAAAGGAATGAAACTGGGTCATTTGTAGAGACATCGATGGATCGAGAGACTGTCATACAGAATGAAGTAAGTCAGAAAGAGGAAAACAAATATTGTATATTAATGCATATATGTGGAGCCTAAAAATGGTACAGATGAACTGGTTTGCAGGGAAGAAATAGAGACACAGAGGTAGAGAACAAACGTATGGACACCAAGTGTGGGAAGCCATGGGGTGGTGGTGGTGGGATGAGTTGGGAGTTTGGGATTGACCTGTATACATGTATATGCATAAAATACATAACTAATAATAACGTGCTGTATAAAAAAATAAATAAAATTTCAAAATTTTAAAAAATAAAATTTAAAAATAAAACAGAAAAAAGTTCTTCCCGTCACACAGATGTATTTATAGGAATGAATTATTTCCATGCTTATATCTATAAATACATAAAAGAGGAATAACATCTAACTTGAAACATAAAAGAAAAAAAAAGTGAACCCACGAGTTATACAGAGGAAAACCCTATCACGGCACTTGCTCCAGTGGTAAACAATTCTGAAATTGGTCAGAGGTGGGGAACCATCTCCCATACAGCCAGCAACCCAACCCCCACGCAAGGAGCGTCCTCATTGCAAAGCTGGGGGACCGTGCCGAGCCATCTGTGAGTAAACGTGAGCTGAGCCCCAGGCCAGCTGCTGCTGAACTGTTCCCACCCTTTCCAGGTAAAACACCTGAATATGTACAAGGGCTTGAAAGCCTAGAGGAAGGACCGTGGAGCCACACCAGCGACAGCACGCAGGCCAACTTGGTGCCTGCAGGCCAGCCAGCGTGGTCCTGGACCCTGGCGCTCTTCCAGAAGCTTTCCATTGCCCTGCCTGAGATACCCCTCCTGTCCCGGCCCCCACTGCTTTTTTCCTTCCTCACCTCTGTCCGGAGAGAAATTCCAGCGGAAGGTATGGGTGACACATCCTCTTCTTTACAGGCGGCAGCCTGGCAACTCCTGCAGAAAGGCCAGCAGAACCCCACTCACACCGGGCCACCCACAAAGCTGTGGCCCCTCACTCCCTCCCACCAGCACAGCCCCGAGACTGCTGACGGGGCAGAGAATATGGAGTCAGGCACAGCTTCAGGGGCGATTGCTGCCTGGAGCTCTGTTTATATTGACCTCAACGAGGCACACCTGGGGAGGGCGGGCCGGCAGGGTAAGGCTGCCCAGGTCAGCTAATCCACAACCCTCAGGGAATCACATTGTTGAAAATGGACCCCGCTAAGGCAGAAGAGTAGCCAAGGGAAAAAAGGACACAATGCCATTTGCAGCACCGTAGATGAGTCTAGAAGTAATCACGTGACTTGTAGTAAGTCAGAAAGTGAAAGACACATATCATATCATATCACATATAGGTGTTACCTAAAAATGGATACCAGGGCAGATATTTCCACGGAGAAGGGCAATCACAGATTCATTAAACGAACTTATGGTTCACCAATGGAAAGGTGTGAGGATTGGTTTCATTATGATATCGGGGTTAACAGACATATACAAACACAGGTGACATATATAATCACCAAAGACCTACAGAATACCAAGAGAGGACTACTCAACATTCTGTCATAGCGTACATGGGAAAAGGATCCCAAGAAGAACAGTCATCTGTATATGTGTAAAAGAACCACATCTTCCACACCTACAACAAGCCAAACATTGTAATCAAACTTGCTGTAATAAAAAATAAAAACTTAAATTAAAAACACGAACAAGAAGTAGTGAGACAAACGTGAGGGGCTTTCTCCTGGTACATTCCATTCTAAACTCCAATCTAGAACACCACTTCCACTGAGGCTCTCTTGCCCTAGTAACCAGATTTGGTAAGGGTGAACTGCTGCCACCTTGTGGCCGTTTCACACAACAGCAGCTTTAATCCCAACGCTAATGGTCAGTTGATATTCAAAATCATTGCAGGCCTGTAAATGACACCTGCCCTGAAAACAAATCCTGGGGTCACATATCGACCAAAAATTTCAAAGGACGTCCATATTTCAAAACGACCGTTTCAAAAGGCATATTTTACGCACATTAGTGTTCTGCTTCTTTTCCTTTCTTTCCTTTTTTGTTAAAAAACACGGGAATGGAAAAAGGCATCCCTCAGAATGGGCGAAAATCGTTGCAGACGAATCAATGGACAGAGGTGTAATCTCCAATATATATAAACAGCTCATGCAGCTTAATATTAAAAAAACAAACAACTCAAAAAATATGGGCAGAAGATCTAAAGAGACGTTTCTTCAAAGGAGACACAGAGATGGCCAAGACGCACATGAAAAGCTGCTCAACAGCACTAATTATTAGAGAAATGCAAATCAAAACTACAATGAGGTATCACCTCACACCTGTTAGAATCGGCATCATCAGAAAATCTACAAACAACCAATTCTGGGGAGGGTGTGGACAAAAGGAGCCCTTTTCCACTATTGGTGGGAATGTAAATTGATACAGTCCCTATGGAGAACAGTATGGAGTTTCCTTAAAAAAACTAGAAATAGAATTACCATCTGATCCAGCAATCCCACTTCTGGGCATATACCCAGAGAAAACCGTATTTCAAAAAGGCACATTCACCACAATGTTCGTTGCAGCACTATTTACAATAGCCAGGTAATGGAAGCAACCTAAATGCCCACAGACAGATGAATGGATAAAGATGTGGTACATATATAAAATGGAATATGACTCGGCCATAAAAAGGAATGAAACTGGGTCATTTGTAGAGACATCGATGGATCGAGAGACTGTCATACAGAATGAAGTAAGTCAGAAAGAGGAAAACAAATATTGTATATTAATGCATATATGTGGAGCCTAAAAATGGTACAGATGAACTGGTTTGCAGGGAAGAAATAGAGACACAGAGGTAGAGAACAAACGTATGGACACCAAGTGTGGGAAGCCATGGGGTGGTGGTGGTGGGATGAGTTGGGAGTTTGGGATTGACCTGTATACATGTATATGCATAAAATACATAACTAATAATAACGTGCTGTATAAAAAAATAAATAAAATTTCAAAATTTTAAAAAATAAAATTTAAAAATAAAACAGAAAAAAGTTCTTCCCGTCACACAGATGTATTTATAGGAATGAATTATTTCCATGCTTATATCTATAAATACATAAAAGAGGAATAACATCTAACTTGAAACATAAAAGAAAAAAAAAGTGAACCCACGAGTTATACAGAGGAAAACCCTATCACGGCACTTGCTCCAGTGGTAAACAATTCTGAAATTGGTCAGAGGTGGGGAACCATCTCCCATACAGCCAGCAACCCAACC
The DNA here is from genome assembly GCF_964341445.2 of Mesoplodon mirus. Lineage (NCBI taxonomy): Eukaryota > Metazoa > Chordata > Mammalia > Artiodactyla > Ziphiidae > Mesoplodon > Mesoplodon mirus. The sequence goes on along the minus strand of NW_028294196.1, from coordinate 31,015 downwards.
CCCACGCAAGGAGCGTCCTCATTGCAAAGCTGGGGGACCGTGCCGAGGCATCTGTGAGTAAACGTGAGCTGAGCCCCAGGCCAGCTGCTGCTGAACTGTTCCCACCCTTTCCAGGTAAAACACCTGAATATGTACAAGGGCTTGAAAGCCTAGAGGAAGGACCGTGGAGCCACACCAGCGACAGCACGCAGGCCAACTTGGTGCCTGCAGGCCAGCCAGCGTGGTCCTGGACCCTGGCGCTCTTCCAGAAGCTTTCCATTGCCCTGCCTGAGATACCCCTCCTGTCCCGGCCCCCACTGCTTTTTTCCTTCCTCACCTCTGTCCGGAGAGAAATTCCAGCGGAAGGTATGGGTGACACATCCTCTTCTTTACAGGCGGCAGCCTGGCAACTCCTGCAGAAAGGCCAGCAGAACCCCACTCACACCGGGCCACCCACAAAGCTGTGGCCCCTCACTCCCTCCCACCAGCACAGCCCCGAGACTGCTGACGGGGCAGAGAATATGGAGTCAGGCACAGCTTCAGGGGCTATTGCTGCCTGGAGCTCTGTTTATATTGACCTCAACGAGGCACACCTGGGGAGGGGGGGCCGGCAGGGGAAGGCTGCCCAGGTCAGCTAATCCACAACCCTCAGGGAATCACATTGTTGAAAATGGACCCCGCTAAGGCAGAAGAGTAGCCAAGGGAAAAAAGGACACAATGCCATTTGCAGCACCGTAGATGAGTCTAGAAGTAATCACGTGACTTGTAGTAAGTCAGAAAGTGAAAGACACATATCATATCATATCACTTATAGGTGTTACCTAAAAATGGATACCAGGGCAGATATTTCCACGGAGAAGGGCAATCACAGATTCATTAAACAAACTTATGGTTCACCAATGGAAAGGTGTGAGGATTGGTTTCATTACGATATCGGGGTTAACAGACATATACAAACACAGGTGACATATATAATCACCAAAGACCTACAGAATACCAAGAGAGGACTACTCAACATTCTGTCATAACGTACATGGGAAAAGGATCCCAAGAAGAACAGTCATCTGTATATGTGTAAAAGAACCACATCTTCCACACCTACAACAAGCCAAACATTGTAATCAAACTTGCTGTAATAAAAAATAAAAACTTAAATTAAAAACACGAACAAGAAGTAGTGAGACAAACGTGAGGGGCTTTCTCCTGGCACATTCCATTCTAAACTCCAATCTAGAACACCACTTCCACTGAGGCTCTCTTGCCCTAGTAACCAGATTTGGTAAGGGTGAACTGCTGCCACCTTGTGGCCGTTTCACACAACAGCAGCTTTAATCCCAACGCTAATGGTCAGTTGATATTCAAAATCATTGCAGGCCTGTAAATGACACCTGCCCTGAAAACAAATCCTGGGGTCACATATCGACCAAAAATTTCAAAGGACGTCCGTATTTCAAAACGACCGTTTCAAAAGGCATATTTTACGCACATTCGTGTTCTGCTTCTTTTCCTTTCTTTCCTTTTTTGTTAAAAAACACGGGAATGGAAAAAGGCATCCCTCAGAATGGGCGAAAATCGTTGCAGACGAATCAATGGACAGAGGTGTAATCTCCAATATATATAAACAGCTCATGGAGCTTAATATTAAAAAAACAAACAACGCAAAAAAAATGGGCAGAAGATCTAAAGAGACGTTTCTTCAAAGGAGACACAGAGATGGCCAAGACGCACATGAAAAGCTGCTCAACAGCACTAATTATTAGAGAAATGCAAATCAAAACTACAGTGAGGTATCACCTCACACCTGTTAGAATCGTCATCATCAGAAAATCTACAAACAACCAATTCTGGGGAGGGTGTGGACAAAAGGAGCCCTCTTCCACTATTGGTGGGAATGTAAATTGATACAGTCCCTATGGAGAACAGTATGGAGTTTCCTTAAAAAAACTAGAAATAGAATTACCATCTGATCCAGCAATCCCACTTCTGGGCATATACCCAGAGAAAACCGTATTTCAAAAAGGCACATTCACCACAATGTTCGTTGCAGCACTATTTACAATAGCCAGGTAATGGAAGCAACCTAAATGCCCACAGACAGATGAATGGATAAAGATGTGGTACATATATAAAATGGAATATGACTCGGCCATAAAAAGGAATGAAACTGGGTCATTTGTAGAGACATCGATGGATCGAGAGACTGTCATACAGAATGAAGTAAGTCAGAAAGAGGAAAACAAATATTGTATATTAATGCATATATGTGGAGCCTAAAAATGGTACAGATGAACTGGTTTGCAGGGAAGAAATAGAGACACAGAGGTAGAGAACAAACGTATGGACACCAAGTATGGGAAGCCATGGGGTGGTGGTGGTGGGATGAGTTGGGAGTTTGGGATTGACCTGTATACATGTATATGCATAAAATACATAACTAATAATAACGTGCTGTATAAAAAAATAAATAAAATTTCAAAATTTTAAAAAATAAAATTTAAAAATAAAACAGAAAAAAGTTCTTCCCGTCACACAGATGTATTTATAGGAATGAATTATTTCCATGCTTATATCTATAAATACATAAAAGAGGAATAACATCTAACTTGAAACATAAAAGAAAAAAAAAAGTGAACCCACGAGTTATACAGAGGAAAACCCTATCACGGCACTTGCTCCAGTGGTAAACAATTCTGAAATTGGTCAGAGGTGGGGAACCATCTCCCATACAGCCAGCAACCCAACCCCCACGCAAGGAGCGTCCTCATTGCAAAGCTGGGGGACCGTGCCGAGGCATCTGTGAGTAAACGTGAGCTGAGCCCCAGGCCAGCTGCTGCTGAACTGTTCCCACCCTTTCCAGGTAAAACACCTGAATATGTACAAGGGCTTGAAAGCCTAGAGGAAGGACCGTGGAGCCACACCAGCGACAGCACGCAGGCCAACTTGGTGCCTGCAGGCCAGCCAGCGTGAAATGGACCCTGGCGCTCTTCCAGAAGCTTTCCATTGCCCTGCCTGAGATACCCATCCTGTCCCGGCCCCCACAGCTTTTTTCCTTCCTCACCTCTGTCCGGAGAGAAATTCCAGCGGAAGGTATGGGTGACACATCCTCTTCTTTACAGGCGGCAGCCTGGCAACTCCTGCAGAAAGGCCAGCAGAACCCCACTCACACCGGGCCACCCACAAAGCTGTGGCCCCTCACACCCTCCCACCAGCACAGCCCCGAGACTGCTGACGGGGCAGAGAATATGGAGTCAGGCACAGCTTCAGGGGCTATTGCTGCCTGGAGCTCTGTTTATATTGACCTCAACGAGGCAAACCTGGGGAGGGCGGGCCGGCAGGGTAAGGTTGCCCAGGTCAGCTAATCCACAACCCTCAGGGAATCACATTGTTGAAAATGGACCCCGCTAAGGCAGAAGAGAAGCCAAGGGAAAAAAGGACACAATGCCATTTGCAGCACCGTAGATGAGTCTAGAAGTAATCACGTGACTTGTAGTAAGTCAGAAAGTGAAAGACACATATCATATCATATCACATATAGGTGTTACCTAAAAATGGATACCAGGGCAGATATTTCCACGGAGAAGGGCAATCACAGATTCATTAAACGAACTTATGGTTCACCAATGGAAAGGTGTGAGGATTGGTTGCATTACGATATCGGGGTTAACAGACATATACAAACACAGGTGACATATATAATCACCAAAGACCTACAGAATACCAAGAGAGGACTACTCAACATTCTGTCATAGCGTACATGGGAAAAGGATCCCAAGAAGAACAGTCATCTGTATATGTGTAAAAGAACCACATCTTCCACACCTACAACAAGCCAAACATTGTAATCAAACTTGCTGTAATAAAAAATAAAAACTTAAATTAAAAACACGAACAAGAAGTAGTGAGACAAACGTGAGGGGCTTTCTCCTGGTACATTCCATTCTAAACTCCAATCTAGAACACCACTTCCACTGAGGCTCTCTTGCCCTAGTAACCAGATTTGGTAAGGGTGAACTGCTGCCACCTGGTGGCCGTTTCACACAACAGCAGCTTTAATCCCAACGCTAATGGTCAGTTGATATTCAAAATCATTGCAGGCCTGTAAATGACACCTGCCCTGAAAACAAATCCTGGGGTCACATATCGACCAAAAATTTCAAAGGACGTCCATATTTCAAAACGACCGTTTCAAAAGGCATATTTTACGCACATTAGTGTTCTGCTTCTTTTCCTTTCTTTCCTTTTTTGTTAAAAAACACGGGAATGGAAAAAGGCATCCCTCAGAATGGGCGAAAATCGTTGCAGACGAATCAATGGACAGAGGTGTAATCTCCAATATATATAAACAGCTCATGCAGCTTAATATTAAAAAAACAAACAACCCAAAAAAAATGGGCAGAAGATCTAAAGAGACGTTTCTTCAAAGGAGACACAGAAATGGCCAAGACGCACATGAAAAGCTGCTCAACAGCACTAATTATTAGAGAAATGCAAATCAAAACTACAATGAGGTATCACCTCACACCTGTTAGAATCGGCATCATCAGAAAATCTACAAACAACCAATTCTGGGGAGGGTGTGGACAAAAGGAGCCCTCTTCCACTATTGGTGGGAATGTAAATTGATACAGTCCCTATGGAGAACAGTATGGAGTTTCCTTAAAATAACTAGAAATAGAATTACCATCTGATCCAGCAATCCCACTTCTGGGCATATAACCAGAGAAAACCGTATTTCAAAAAGGCACATTCACCACAATGTTCATTGCAGCACTATTTACAATAGCCAGGTAATGGAAGCAACCTAAATGCCCACAGACAGATGAATGGATAAAGATGTGGTACATATATAAAATGGAATATGACTCGGCCATAAAAAGGAATGAAACTGGGTCATTTGTAGAGACATCGATGGATCGAGAGACTGTCATACAGAATGAAGTAAGTCAGAAAGAGGAAAACAAATATTGTATATTAATGCATATATGTGGAGCCTAAAAAGGGTACAGATAAACTGGTTTGCAGGGAAGAAATAGAGACACAGAGGTAGAGAACAAACGTATGGACACCAAGTGTGGGAAGCCATGGGGTGGTGGTGGTGGGATGAGTTGGGAGTTTGGGATTGACCTGTATACATGTATATGCATAAAATACATAACTAATAATAACGTGCTGTATAAAAAAATAAATAAAATTTCAAAATTTTAAAAAATAAAATTTAAAAATAAAACAGAAAAAAGTTCTTCCCGTCACACAGATGTATTTATAGGAATGAATTATTTCCATGCTTATATCTATAAATACATAAAAGAGGAATAACATCTAACTTGAAACATAAAAGAAAAAAAAAGTGAACCCACGAGTTATACAGAGGAAAACCCTATCACGGCACTTGCTCCAGTGGTAAACAATTCTGAAATTGGTCAGAGGTGGGGAACCATCTCCCATACAGCCAGCAACCCAACCCCCACGCAAGGAGCGTCCTCATTGCAAAGCTGGGGGACCGTGCCGAGGCATCTGTGAGTAAACGTGAGCTGAGCCCCAGGCCAGCTGCTGCTGAACTGTTCCCACCCTTTCCAGGTAAAACACCTGAATATGTACAAGGGCTTGAAAGCCTAGAGGAAGGACCGTGGAGCCACACCAGCGACAGCACGCAGGCCAACTTGGTGCCTGCAGGTCAGCCAGCGTGGTCCTGGACCCTGGCGCTCTTCCAGAAGCTTTCCATTGCCCTGCCTGAGATACCCCTCCTGTCCCGGCCCCCACAGCTTTTTTCCTTCCTCACCTCTGTCCGGAGAGAAATTCCAGCGGAAGGTATGGGTGACACATCCTCTTCTTTACAGGCGGCAGCCTGGCAACTCCTGCAGAAAGGCCAGCAGAACCCCACTCACACCGGGCCACCCACAAAGCTGTGGCCCCTCACTCCCTCCCACCAGCACAGCCCCGAGACTGCTGACGGGGCAGAGAATATGGAGTCAGGTACAGCTTCAGGGGCTATTGCTGCCTGGAGCGCTGTTTATATTGACCTCAACGAGGCACACCTGGGGAGGGCGGGCCGGCAGGGTAAGGCTGCCCAGGTCAGCTAATCCACAACCCTCAGGGAATCACATTGTTGAAAATGGACCCCGCGAAGGCAGAAGAGAAGCCAAGGGAAAAAAGGACACAATGCCATTTGCAGCACCGTAGATGAGTCTAGAAGTAATCACGTGACTTGTAGTAAGTCAGAAAGTGAAAGACACATATCATATCATATCACTTATAGGTGTTACCTAAAAATGGATACCAGGGCAGATATTTCCACGGAGAAGGGCAATCACAGATTCATTAAACGAACTTATGGTTCACCAATGGAAAGGTGTGAGGATTGGTTGCATTACGATATCGGGGTTAACAGACATATACAAACACAGGTGACATATATAATCACCAAAGACCTACAGAATACCAAGAGAGGACTACTCAACATTCTGTCATAGCGTACATGGGAAAAGGATCCCAAGAAGAACAGTCATCTGTATATGTGTAAAAGAACCACATCTTCCACACCTACAACAAGCCAAACATTGTAATCAAACTTGCTGTAATAAAAAATAAAAACTTAAATTAAAAACACGAACAAGAAGTAGTGAGACAAACGTGAGGGGCTTTCTCCTGGTACATTCCATTCTAAACTCCAATCTAGAACACCACTTCCACTGAGGCTCTCTTGCCCTAGTAACCAGATTTGGTAAGGTTGAACTGCTGCCACCTTGTGGCCGTTTCACACAACAGCAGCTTTAATCCCAACGCTAATGGTCAGTTGATATTCAAAATCATTGCAGGCCTGTAAATGACACCTGCCCTGAAAACAAATCCTGGGGTCACATATCGACCAAAAATTTCAAAGGACGTCCATATTTCAAAACGACCGTTTCAAAAGGCATATTTTACGCACATTAGTGTTCTGCTTCTTTTCCTTTCTTTCCTTTTTTGTTAAAAAACACGGGAATGGAAAAAGGCATCCCTCAGAATGGGCGAAAATCGTTGCAGACGAATCAATGGACAGAGGTGTAATCTCCAATATATATAAACAGCTCATGCAGCTTAATATTAAAAAAACAAACAACCCAAAAAAAATGGGCAGAAGATCTAAAGAGACGTTTCTTCAAAGGAGACACAGAAATGGCCAAGACGCACATGAAAAGCTGCTCAACAGCACTAATTATTAGAGAAATGCAAATCAAAACTACAATGAGGTATCACCTCACACCTGTTAGAATCGGCATCATCAGAAAATCTACAAACAACCAATTCTGGGGAGGGTGTGGACAAAAGGAGCCCTCTTCCACTATTGGTGGGAATGTAAATTGATACAGTCCCTATGGAGAACAGTATGGAGTTTCCTTAAAATAACTAGAAATAGAATTACCATCTGATCCAGCAATCCCACTTCTGGGCATATAACCAGAGAAAACCGTATTTCAAAAAGGCACATTCACCACAATATTCATTGCAGCACTATTTACAATAGCCAGGTAATGGAAGCAACCTAAATGCCCACAGACAGATGAATGGATAAAGATGTGGTACATATATAAAATGGAATATGACTCGGCCATAAAAAGGAATGAAACTGGGTCATTTGTAGAGACATCGATGGATCGAGAGACTGTCATACAGAATGAAGTAAGTCAGAAAGAGGAAAACAAATATTGTATATTAATGCATATATGTGGAGCCTAAAAAGGGTACAGATAAACTGGTTTGCAGGGAAGAAATAGAGACACAGAGGTAGAGAACAAACGTATGGACACCAAGTGTGGGAAGCCATGGGGTGGTGGTGGTGGGAAGAGTTGGGAGTTTGGGATTGACCTGTATACATGTATATGCATAAAATACATAACTAATAATAACGTGCTGTATAAAAAAAATAAATAAAATTTCAAAATTTTAAAAAATAAAATTTAAAAATAAAACAGAAAAAAGTTCTTCCCGTCACACAGATGTATTTATAGGAATGAATTATTTCCATGCTTATATCTATAAATACATAAAAGAGGAATAACATCTAACTTGAAACATAAAAGAAAAAAAAAGTGAACCCACGAGTTATACAGAGGAAAACCCTATCACGGCACTTGCTCCAGTGGTAAACAATTCTGAAATTGGTCAGAGGTGGGGAACCATCTCCCATACAGCCAGCAACCCACCCCCCACGCAAGGAGCGTCCTCATTGCAAAGCTGGGGGACGGTGCTGAGGCATCTGTGAGTAAACGTGAGCTGAGCCCCAGGCCAGCTGCTGCTGAACTGTTCCCACCCTTTCCAGGTAAAACACCTGAATATGTACAAGGGCTTGAAAGCCTAGAGGAAGGACCGTGGAGCCACACCAGCGACAGCACGCAGGCCAACTTGGTGCCTGCAGGCCAGCCAGCGTGGTCCTGGACCCTGGCGCTCTTCCAGAAGCTTTCCATTGCCCTGCCTGAGATACCCCTCCTGTCCCGGCCCCCACAGCTTTTTTCCTTCCTCACCTCTGTCCGGAGAGAAATTCCAGCGGAAGGTATGGGTGACACATCCTCTTCTTTACAGGCGGCAGCCTGGCAACTCCTGCAGAAAGGCCAGCAGAACCCCACTCACACCGGGCCACCCACAAAGCTGTGGCCCCTCACTCCCTCCCACCAGCACAGCCCCGAGACTGCTGACGGGGCAGAGAATATGGAGTCAGGCACAGCTTCAGGGGCTATTGCTGCCTGGAGCGCTGTTTATATTGACCTCAACGAGGCACACCTGGGGAGGGCGGGCCGGCAGGGTAAGGCTGCCCAGGTCAGCTAATCCACAACCCTCAGGGAATCACATTGTTGAAAATGGACCCCGCTAAGGCAGAAGAGAAGCCAAGGGAAAAAAGGACACAATGCCATTTGCAGCACCGTAGATGAGTCTAGAAGTAATCACGTGACTTGTAGTAAGTCAGAAAGTGAAAGACACATATCATATCATATCACTTATAGGTGTTACCTAAAAATGGATACCAGGGCAGATATTTCCACGGAGAAGGGCAATCACAGATTCATTAAACAAACTTATGGTTCACCAACGGAAAGGTGTGAGGATTGGTTTCATTACGATATCGGGGTTAACAGACATATACAAACACAGGTGACATATATAATCACCAAAGACCTACAGAATACCAAGAGAGGACTACTCAACATTCTGTCATAACGTACATGGGAAAAGGATCCCAAGAAGAACAGTCATCTGTATATGTGTAAAAGAACCACATCTTCCACACCTACAACAAGCCAAACATTGTAATCAAACTTGCTGTAATAAAAAATAAAAACTTAAATTAAAAACACGAACAAGAAGTAGTGAGACAAACGTGAGGGGCTTTCTCCTGGTACATTCCATTCTAAGCTCCAATCTAGAACACCACTTCCACTGAGGCTCTCTTGCCCTAGTAACCAGATTTGGTAAGGGTGAACTGCTGCCACCTTGTGGCCGTTTCACACAACAGCAGCTTTAATCCCAACGCTAATGGTCAGTTGATATTCAAAATCATTGCAGGCCTGTAAATGACACCTGCCCTGAAAACAAATCCTGGGGTCACATATCGACCAAAAATTTCAAAGGACGTCCATATTTCAAAACGACCGTTTCAAAAGGCATATTTTACGCACATTAGTGTTCTGCTTCTTTTCCTTTCTTTCCTTTTTTGTTAAAAAACACGGGAATGGAAAAAGGCATCCCTCAGAATGGGCGAAAATCGTTGCAGACGAATCAATGGACAGAGGTGTAATCTCCAATATATATAAACAGCTCATGCAGCTTAATATTAAAAAAACAAACAACCCAAAAAAAATGGGCAGAAGATCTAAAGAGACGTTTCTTCAAAGGAGACACAGAGATGGCCAAGACGCACATGAAAAGCTGCTCAACAGCACTAATTATTAGAGAAATGCAAATCAAAACTACAATGAGGTATCACCTCACACCTGTTAGAATCGGCATCATCAGAAAATCTACAAACAACCAATTCTGGGGAGGGTGTGGACAAAAGGAGCCCTCTTCCACTATTGGTGGGAATGTAAATTGATACAGTCACTATGGAGAACAGTATGGAGTTTCCTTAAAAAAACTAGAAATAGAATTACCATCTGATCCAGCAATCCCACTTCTGGGCATATACCCAGAGAAAACCGTATTTCAAAAAGGCACATTCACCACAATGTTCGTTGCAGCACTATTTACAATAGCCAGGTAATGGAAGCAACCTAAATGCCCACAGACAGATGAATGGATAAAGATGTGGTACATATATAAAATGGAATATTACTCGGCCATAAAAAGGAATGAAACTGGGTCATTTGTAGAGACATCGATGGATCGAGAGACTGTCATACAGAATGAAGTAAGTCAGAAAGAGGAAAACAAATATTGTATATTAATGCATATATGTGGAGCCTAAAAATGGTACAGATGAACTGGTTTGCAGGGAAGAAATAGAGACACAGAGGTAGAGAACAAACGTATGGACACCAAGTGTGGGAAGCCATGGGGTGGTGGTGGTGGGATGAGTTGGGAGTTTGGGATTGACCTGTATGCATGTATATGCATAAAATACATAACTAATAATAAAGTGCTGTATAAAAAAATAAATAAAATTTCAAAATTTTAAAAAATAAAATTTAAAAATAAAACAGAAAAAAGTTATTCCCGTCACACAGATGTATTTATAGGAATGAAATATTTCCATGCTTATATTTATAAATACATAAAAGAGGAATAACATCTAACTTGAAACATAAAAGGAAAAAAAAAGTGAACCCACGAGTTATACAGAGGAAAACCCTATCACGGCACTTGCTCCAGCGGTAAACAATACTGAAATTGGTCAGAGGTGGGGAACCATCTCCCAGACAGCCAGCCACCCACCCCCCACACAAGGAGCATCCTCATTGAAAAGCTGGGGGACCGTGCCGAGGCATCTGTGAGTAAACGTGAGCTGAGCCCCAGGCCAGCTGCTTCTGATCTGTTCCCACCCTTTCCCGGTAAAACACCTGAATATGTACAAGGGCTTGAAAGCCTAGAGGAAGGACCATGGAGCCACACCAGCGACAGCACGCAGGCCAACTTGGTGCCTGCAGGCCAGCCAGCGTGGTCCTGGCCCCGGGCGCTCTTCCAGAAGCTTTCCATTGCCCTGCCTGAGATACCCCTCCTGTCCCGGCCCCCACTGCTTTTTTCCTTCCTCACCTCTGTCCGGAGAGAAATTCCAGCGGAAGGTATGGGTGACACATCCTCTTCTTTATAGGCGGCAGCCTGGCAACTCCTGCAGAAAGGCCAGCAGAACCCCACTCACACCGGGACACCCACAAAGCTGTGGCCCCTCACTCCCTCCCACCAGCACAGCCCCGAGACTGCTGACGGGGCAGAGAATATGGAGTCAGGCACAGCTTCAGGGGCTATTGCTGCCTGGAGCGCTGTTTATATTGACCTCAACGAGGCACACCTGGGGAGGGCGGGCCGGCAGGGTAAGGCTGCCCAGGTCAGCTAATCCACAACCCTCAGGGAATCACATTGTTGAAAATGGACCCCGCTAAGGCAGAAGAGAAGCCAAGGGAAAAAAGGACACAATGCCATTTGCAGCACCGTAGATGAGTCTAGAAGTAATCACGTGACTTGTAGTAAGTCAGAAAGTGAAAGACACATATCATATCATATCACTTATAGGTGTTACCTAAAAATGGATACCAGGGCAGATATTTCCACGGAGAAGGGCAATCACAGATTCATTAAACAAACTTATGGTTCACCAATGGAAAGGTGTGAGGATTGGTTTCATTACGATATCGGGGTTAACAGACATATACAAACACAGGTGACATATATAATCACCAAAGACCTACAGAATACCAAGAGAGGACTACTCAACATTCTGTCATAACGTACATGGGAAAAGGATCCCAAGAAGAACAGTCATCTGTATATGTGTAAAAGAACCACATCTTCCACACCTACAACAAGCCAAACATTGTAATCAAACTTGCTGTAATAAAAAATAAAAACTTAAATTAAAAACACGAACAAGAAGTAGTGAGACAAACGTGAGGGGCTTTCTCCTGGTACATTCCATTCTAAACTCCAATCTAGAACACCACTTCCACTGAGGCTCTCTTGCCCTAGTAACCAGATTTGGTAAGGGTGAACTGCTGCCACCTTGTGGCCGTTTCACACAACAGCAGCTTTAATCCCAACGCTAATGGTCAGTTGATATTCAAAATCATTGCAGGCCTGTAAATGACACCTGCCCTGAAAACAAATCCTGGGGTCACATATCGACCAAAAATTTCAAAGGACGTCCATATTTCAAAACGACCGTTTCAAAAGGCATATTTTACGCACATTAGTGTTCTGCTTCTTTTCCTTTCTTTCCTTTTTTGTTAAAAAACACGGGAATGGAAAAAGGCATCCCTCAGAATGGGCGAAAATCGTTGCAGACGAATCAATGGACAGAGGTGTAATCTCCAATATATATAAACAGCTCATGCAGCTTAATATTAAAAAAACAAACAACCCAAAAAAAATGGGCAGAAGATCTAAAGAGACGTTTCTTCAAAGGAGACACAGAGATGGCCAAGACGCACATGAAAAGCTGCTCAACAGCACTAATTATTAGAGAAATGCAAATCAAAACTACAATGAGGTATCACCTCACACCTGTTAGAATCGGCATCATCAGAAAATCTACAAACAACCAATTCTGGGGAGGGTGTGGACAAAAGGAGCCCTCTTCCACTATTGGTGGGAATGTAAATTGATACAGTCCCTATGGAGAACAGTATGGAGTTTCCTTAAAAAAACTAGAAATAGAATTACCATCTGATCCAGCAATCCCACTTCTGGGCATATACCCAGAGAAAACCGTATTTCAAAAAGGCACATTCACCACAATGTTCGTTGCAGCACTATTTACAATAGCCAGGTAATGGAAGCAACCTAAATGCCCACAGACAGATGAATGGATAAAGATGTGGTACATATATAAAATGGAATATGACTCGGCCATAAAAAGGAATGAAACTGGGTCATTTGTAGAGACATCGATGGATCGAGAGACTGTCATACAGAATGAAGTAAGTCAGAAAGAGGAAAACAAATATTGTATATTAATGCATATATGTGGAGCCTAAAAATGGTACAGATGAACTGGTTTGCAGGGAAGAAATAGAGACACAGAGGTAGAGAACAAACGTATGGACACCAAGTGTGGGAAGCCATGGGGTGGTGGTGGTGGGATGAGTTGGGAGTTTGGGATTGACCTGTATGCATGTATATGCATAAAATACATAACTAATAATAAAGTGCTGTATAAAAAAATAAATAAAATTTCAAAATTTTAAAAAATAAAATTTAAAAATAAAACAGAAAAAAGTTCTTCCCGTCACACAGATGTATTTATAGGAATGAAATATTTCCATGCTTATATTTATAAATACATAAAAGAGGAATAACATCTAACTTGAAACATAAAAGGAAAAAAAAAGTGAACCCACGAGTTATACAGAGGAAAACCCTATCACGGCACTTGCTCCAGCGGTAAACAATACTGAAATTGGTCAGAGGTGGGGAACCATCTCCCAGACAGCCAGCCACCCACCCCCCACACAAGGAGCATCCTCATTGAAAAGCTGGGGGACCGTGCCGAGGCATCTGTGAGTAAACGTGAGCTGAGCCCCAGGCCAGCTGCTTCTGATCTGTTCCCACCCTTTCCCGGTAAAACACCTGAATATGTACAAGGGCTTGAAAGCCTAGAGGAAGGACCATGGAGCCACACCAGCGACAGCACGCAGGCCAACTTGGTGCCTGCAGGCCAGCCAGCGTGGTCCTGGCCCCGGGCGCTCTTCCAGAAGCTTTCCATTGCCCTGCCTGAGATACCCCTCCTGTCCCGGCCCCCACTGCTTTTTTCCTTCCTCACCTCTGTCCGGAGAGAAATTCCAGCGGAAGGTATGGGTGACACATCCTCTTCTTTATAGGCGGCAGCCTGGCAACTCCTGCAGAAAGGCCAGCAGAACCCCACTCACACCGGGCCACCCACAAAGCTGTGGCCCCTCACTCCCTCCCACCAGCACAGCCCCGAGACTGCTGACGGGGCAGAGAATATGGAGTCAGGCACAGCTTCAGGGGCTATTGCTGCCTGGAGCTCTGTTTATATTGACCTCAACGAGGCACACCTGGGGAGGGCGGGCCGGCAGGGTAAGGCTGCCCAGGTCAGCTAATCCACAACCCTCAGGGAATCACATTGTTGAAAATGGACCCCGCTAAGGCAGAAGAGAAGCCAAGGGAAAAAAGGACACAATGCCATTTGCAGCACCGTAGATGAGTCTAGAAGTAATCACGTGACTTGTAGTAAGTCAGAAAGTGAAAGACACATATCATATCATATCACTTATAGGTGTTACCTAAAAATGGATACCAGGGCAGATATTTCCACGGAGAAGGGCAATCACAGATTCATTAAACAAACTTATGGTTCACCAATGGAAAGGTGTGAGGATAGGTTTCATTACGATATCGGGGTTAACAGACATATACAAACACAGGTGACATATATAATCACCAAAGACCTACAGAATACCAAGAGAGGACTACTCAACATTCTGTCATAACGTACATGGGAAAAGGATCCCAAGAAGAACAGTCATCTGTATATGTGTAAAAGAACCACATCTTCCACACCTACAACAAGCCAAACATTGTAATCAAACTTGCTGTAATAAAAAATAAAAACTTAAATTAAAAACACGAACAAGAAGTAGTGAGACAAACGTGAGAGGCTTTCTCCTGGTACATTCCATTCTAAACTCCAACCTAGAACACCACTTCCACTGAGGCTCTCTTGCCCTAGTAACCAGATTTGGTAAGGGTGAACTGCTGCCACCTTGTGGCCGTTTCACACAACAGCAGCTTTAATCCCAACGCTAATGGTCAGTTGATATTCAAAATCATTGCAGGCCTGTAAATGACACCTGCCCTGAAAACAAATCCTGGGGTCACATATCGACCAAAAATTTCAAAGGACGTCCATATTTCAAAACGACCGTTTCAAAAGGCATATTTTACGCACATTAGTGTTCTGCTTCTTTTCCTTTCTTTCCTTTTTTGTTAAAAAAAACGGGAATGAAAAAAGGCATCCCTCAGGATGGGTGAAAATCGTTGCAAACGAATCAATGGACAGAGGTGTAATCTCCAATATATATAAACAGCTCATGCAGCTTAATATTAAAAAAACAAACAACCCAAAAAAAATGGGCAGAAGATCTAAAGAGACGTTTCTTCAAAGGAGACACAGAGATGGCCGAGACGCACATGAAAAGCTGCTCAACAGCACTAATTATTAGAGAAATGCAAATCAAAACTACAATGAGGTATCACCTCACACCTGTTAGAATCGGCATCATCAGGAAATCTACAAACAACCAATTCTGGGGAGGGTGTGGACAAAAGGAGCCCTCTTCCACTATTGGTGGGAATGTAAATTGATACAGTCCCTATGGAGAACAGTATGGAGTTTCCTTAAAAAAACTAGAAATAGAATTACCATCTGATCCAGCAATCCCACTTCTGGGCATATACCCAGAGAAAACCGTATTTCAAAAAGGCACATTCACCACAATGTTCGTTGCAGCACTATTTACAATAGCCAGGTAATGGAAGCAACCTAAATGCCCACAGACAGATGAATGGATAAAGATGTGGTACATATATAAAATGGAATATGACTCGGCCATAAAAAGGAATGAAACTGGGTCATTTGTAGAGACATCGATGGATCGAGAGACTGTCATACAGAATGAAATAAGTCAGAAAGAGGAAAACAAATATTGTATATTAATGCATATATGTGGAGCCTAAAAATGGTACAGATGAACTGGTTTGCAGGGAAGAAATAGAGACACAGAGGTAGAGAACAAACGTATGGACACCAAGTGTGGGAAGCCATGGGGTGGTGGTGGTGGGATGAGTTGGGAGTTTGGGATTGACCTGTATGCATGTATATGCATAAAATACATAACTAATAATAAAGTGCTGTATAAAAAAATAAATAAAATTTCAAAATTTTAAAAAATAAAATTTAAAAATAAAACAGAAAAAAGTTCTTCCCGTCACACAGATGTATTTATAGGAATGAAATATTTCCATGCTTATATTTATAAATACATAAAAGAGGAATAACATCTAACTTGAAACATAAAAGGTAAAAAAAAGTGAACCCACGAGTTATACAGAGGAAAACCCTATCACGGCACTTGCTCCAGCGGTAAACAATACTGAAATTGGTCAGAGGTGGGGAACCATCTCCCAGACAGCCAGCCACCCACCCCCCACACAAGGAGCATCCTCATTGAAAAGCTGGGGGACCGTGCCGAGGCATCTGTGAGTAAACGTGAGCTGAGCCCCAGGCCAGCTGCTTCTGATCTGTTCCCACCCTTTCCCGGTAAAACACCTGAATATGTACAAGGGCTTGAAAGCCTAGAGGAAGGACCATGGAGCCACACCAGCGACAGCACGCAGGCCAACTTGGTGCCTGCAGGCCAGCCAGCGTGGTCCTGGCCCCGGGCGCTCTTCCAGAAGCTTTCCATTGCCCTGCCTGAGATACCCCTCCTGTCCCGGCCCCCACTGCTTTTTTCCTTCCTCACCTCTGTCCGGAGAGAAATTCCAGCGGAAGGTATGGGTGACACATCCTCTTCTTTATAGGCGGCAGCCTGGCAACTCCTGCAGAAAGGCCAGCAGAACCCCACTCACACCGGGACACCCACAAAGCTGTGGCCCCTCACTCCCTCCCACCAGCACAGCCCCGAGACTGCTGACGGGGCAGAGAATATGGAGTCAGGCACAGCTTCAGGGGCTATTGCTGCCTGGAGCTCTGTTTATATTGACCTCAACGAGGCACACCTGGGGAGGGCGGGCCGGCAGGGTAAGGCTGCCCAGGTCAGCTAATCCACAACCCTCAGGGAATCACATTGTTGAAAATGGACCCCGCTAAGGCAGAAGAGAAGCCAAGGGAAAAAAGGACACAATGCCATTTGCAGCACCGTAGATGAGTCTAGAAGTAATCACGTGACTTGTAGTAAGTCAGAAAGTGAAAGACACATATCATATCATATCACTTATAGGTGTTACCTAAAAATGGATACCAGGGCAGATATTTCCACGGAGAAGGGCAATCACAGATTCATTAAACGAACTTATGGTTCACCAATGGAAAGGTGTGAGGATTGGTTGCATTACGATATCGGGGTTAACAGACATATACAAACACAGGTGACATATATAATCACCAAAGACCTACAGAATACCAAGAGAGGACTACTCAACATTCTGTCATAGCGTACATGGGAAAAGGATCCCAAGAAGAACAGTCATCTGTATATGTGTAAAAGAACCACATCTTCCACACCTACAACAAGCCAAACATTGTAATCAAACTTGCTGTAATAAAAAATAAAAACTTAAATTAAAAACACGAACAAGAAGTAGTGAGACAAACGTGAGGGGCTTTCTCCTGGTACATTCCATTCTAAACTCCAATCTAGAACACCACTTCCACTGAGGCTCTCTTGCCCTAGTAACCAGATTTGGTAAGGTTGAACTGCTGCCACCTTGTGGCCGTTTCACACAACAGCAGCTTTAATCCCAACGCTAATGGTCAGTTGATATTCAAAATCATTGCAGGCCTGTAAATGACACCTGCCCTGAAAACAAATCCTGGGGTCACATATCGACCAAAAATTTCAAAGGACGTCCATATTTCAAAACGACCGTTTCAAAAGGCATATTTTACGCACATTAGTGTTCTGCTTCTTTTCCTTTCTTTCCTTTTTTGTTAAAAAACACGGGAATGGAAAAAGGCATCCCTCAGAATGGGCGAAAATCGTTGCAGACGAATCAATGGACAGAGGTGTAATCTCCAATATATATAAACAGCTCATGCAGCTTAATATTAAAAAAACAAACAACCCAAAAAAAATGGGCAGAAGATCTAAAGAGACGTTTCTTCAAAGGAGACACAGAAATGGCCAAGACGCACATGAAAAGCTGCTCAACAGCACTAATTATTAGAGAAATGCAAATCAAAACTACAATGAGGTATCACCTCACACCTGTTAGAATCGGCATCATCAGAAAATCTACAAACAACCAATTCTGGGGAGGGTGTGGACAAAAGGAGCCCTCTTCCACTATTGGTGGGAATGTAAATTGATACAGTCCCTATGGAGAACAGTATGGAGTTTCCTTAAAATAACTAGAAATAGAATTACCATCTGATCCAGCAATCCCACTTCTGGGCATATAACCAGAGAAAACCGTATTTCAAAAAGGCACATTCACCACAATATTCATTGCAGCACTATTTACAATAGCCAGGTAATGGAAGCAACCTAAATGCCCACAGACAGATGAATGGATAAAGATGTGGTACATATATAAAATGGAATATGACTCGGCCATAAAAAGGAATGAAACTGGGTCATTTGTAGAGACATCGATGGATCGAGAGACTGTCATACAGAATGAAGTAAGTCAGAAAGAGGAAAACAAATATTGTATATTAATGCATATATGTGGAGCCTAAAAAGGGTACAGATAAACTGGTTTGCAGGGAAGAAATAGAGACACAGAGGTAGAGAACAAACGTATGGACACCAAGTGTGGGAAGCCATGGGGTGGTGGTGGTGGGAAGAGTTGGGAGTTTGGGATTGACCTGTATACATGTATATGCATAAAATACATAACTAATAATAACGTGCTGTATAAAAAAATAAATAAAATTTCAAAATTTTAAAAAATAAAATTTAAAAATAAAACAGAAAAAAGTTCTTCCCGTCACACAGATGTATTTATAGGAATGAATTATTTCCATGCTTATATCTATAAATACATAAAAGAGGAATAACATCTAACTTGAAACATAAAAGAAAAAAAAAGTGAACCCACGAGTTATACAGAGGAAAACCCTATCACGGCACTTGCTCCAGTGGTAAACAATTCTGAAATTGGTCAGAGGTGGGGAACCATCTCCCATACAGCCAGCAACCCACCCCCCACGCAAGGAGCGTCCTCATTGCAAAGCTGGGGGACGGTGCTGAGGCATCTGTGAGTAAACGTGAGCTGAGCCCCAGGCCAGCTGCTGCTGAACTGTTCCCACCCTTTCCAGGTAAAACACCTGAATATGTACAAGGGCTTGAAAGCCTAGAGGAAGGACCGTGGAGCCACACCAGCGACAGCACGCAGGCCAACTTGGTGCCTGCAGGCCAGCCAGCGTGGTCCTGGACCCTGGCGCTCTTCCAGAAGCTTTCCATTGCCCTGCCTGAGATACCCCTCCTGTCCCGGCCCCCACAGCTTTTTTCCTTCCTCACCTCTGTCCGGAGAGAAATTCCAGCGGAAGGTATGGGTGACACATCCTCTTCTTTACAGGCGGCAGCCTGGCAACTCCTGCAGAAAGGCCAGCAGAACCCCACTCACACCGGGCCACCCACAAAGCTGTGGCCCCTCACTCCCTCCCACCAGCACAGCCCCGAGACTGCTGACGGGGCAGAGAATATGGAGTCAGGCACAGCTTCAGGGGCTATTGCTGCCTGGAGCGCTGTTTATATTGACCTCAACGAGGCACACCTGGGGAGGGCGGGCCGGCAGGGTAAGGCTGCCCAGGTCAGCTAATCCACAACCCTCAGGGAATCACATTGTTGAAAATGGACCCCGCTAAGGCAGAAGAGAAGCCAAGGGAAAAAAGGACACAATGCCATTTGCAGCACCGTAGATGAGTCTAGAAGTAATCACGTGACTTGTAGTAAGTCAGAAAGTGAAAGACACATATCATATCATATCACTTATAGGTGTTACCTAAAAATGGATACCAGGGCAGATATTTCCACGGAGAAGGGCAATCACAGATTCATTAAACAAACTTATGGTTCACCAACGGAAAGGTGTGAGGATTGGTTTCATTACGATATCGGGGTTAACAGACATATACAAACACAGGTGACATATATAATCACCAAAGACCTACAGAATACCAAGAGAGGACTACTCAACATTCTGTCATAACGTACATGGGAAAAGGATCCCAAGAAGAACAGTCATCTGTATATGTGTAAAAGAACCACATCTTCCACACCTACAACAAGCCAAACATTGTAATCAAACTTGCTGTAATAAAAAATAAAAACTTAAATTAAAAACACGAACAAGAAGTAGTGAGACAAACGTGAGGGGCTTTCTCCTGGTACATTCCATTCTAAGCTCCAATCTAGAACACCACTTCCACTGAGGCTCTCTTGCCCTAGTAACCAGATTTGGTAAGGGTGAACTGCTGCCACCTTGTGGCCGTTTCACACAACAGCAGCTTTAATCCCAACGCTAATGGTCAGTTGATATTCAAAATCATTGCAGGCCTGTAAATGACACCTGCCCTGAAAACAAATCCTGGGGTCACATATCGACCAAAAATTTCAAAGGACGTCCATATTTCAAAACGACCGTTTCAAAAGGCATATTTTACGCACATTAGTGTTCTGCTTCTTTTCCTTTCTTTCCTTTTTTGTTAAAAAACACGGGAATGGAAAAAGGCATCCCTCAGAATGGGCGAAAATCGTTGCAGACGAATCAATGGACAGAGGTGTAATCTCCAATATATATAAACAGCTCATGCAGCTTAATATTAAAAAAACAAACAACCCAAAAAAAATGGGCAGAAGATCTAAAGAGACGTTTCTTCAAAGGAGACACAGAGATGGCCAAGACGCACATGAAAAGCTGCTCAACAGCACTAATTATTAGAGAAATGCAAATCAAAACTACAATGAGGTATCACCTCACACCTGTTAGAATCGGCATCATCAGAAAATCTACAAACAACCAATTCTGGGGAGGGTGTGGACAAAAGGAGCCCTCTTCCACTATTGGTGGGAATGTAAATTGATACAGTCACTATGGAGAACAGTATGGAGTTTCCTTAAAAAAACTAGAAATAGAATTACCATCTGATCCAGCAATCCCACTTCTGGGCATATACCCAGAGAAAACCGTATTTCAAAAAGGCACATTCACCACAATGTTCGTTGCAGCACTATTTACAATAGCCAGGTAATGGAAGCAACCTAAATGCCCACAGACAGATGAATGGATAAAGATGTGGTACATATATAAAATGGAATATTACTCGGCCATAAAAAGGAATGAAACTGGGTCATTTGTAGAGACATCGATGGATCGAGAGACTGTCATACAGAATGAAGTAAGTCAGAAAGAGGAAAACAAATATTGTATATTAATGCATATATGTGGAGCCTAAAAATGGTACAGATGAACTGGTTTGCAGGGAAGAAATAGAGACACAGAGGTAGAGAACAAACGTATGGACACCAAGTGTGGGAAGCCATGGGGTGGTGGTGGTGGGATGAGTTGGGAGTTTGGGATTGACCTGTATGCATGTATATGCATAAAATACATAACTAATAATAAAGTGCTGTATAAAAAAATAAATAAAATTTCAAAATTTTAAAAAATAAAATTTAAAAATAAAACAGAAAAAAGTTATTCCCGTCACACAGATGTATTTATAGGAATGAAATATTTCCATGCTTATATTTATAAATACATAAAAGAGGAATAACATCTAACTTGAAACATAAAAGGAAAAAAAAAGTGAACCCACGAGTTATACAGAGGAAAACCCTATCACGGCACTTGCTCCAGCGGTAAACAATACTGAAATTGGTCAGAGGTGGGGAACCATCTCCCAGACAGCCAGCCACCCACCCCCCACACAAGGAGCATCCTCATTGAAAAGCTGGGGGACCGTGCCGAGGCATCTGTGAGTAAACGTGAGCTGAGCCCCAGGCCAGCTGCTTCTGATCTGTTCCCACCCTTTCCCGGTAAAACACCTGAATATGTACAAGGGCTTGAAAGCCTAGAGGAAGGACCATGGAGCCACACCAGCGACAGCACGCAGGCCAACTTGGTGCCTGCAGGCCAGCCAGCGTGGTCCTGGCCCCGGGCGCTCTTCCAGAAGCTTTCCATTGCCCTGCCTGAGATACCCCTCCTGTCCCGGCCCCCACTGCTTTTTTCCTTCCTCACCTCTGTCCGGAGAGAAATTCCAGCGGAAGGTATGGGTGACACATCCTCTTCTTTATAGGCGGCAGCCTGGCAACTCCTGCAGAAAGGCCAGCAGAACCCCACTCACACCGGGACACCCACAAAGCTGTGGCCCCTCACTCCCTCCCACCAGCACAGCCCCGAGACTGCTGACGGGGCAGAGAATATGGAGTCAGGCACAGCTTCAGGGGCTATTGCTGCCTGGAGCGCTGTTTATATTGACCTCAACGAGGCACACCTGGGGAGGGCGGGCCGGCAGGGTAAGGCTGCCCAGGTCAGCTAATCCACAACCCTCAGGGAATCACATTGTTGAAAATGGACCCCGCTAAGGCAGAAGAGAAGCCAAGGGAAAAAAGGACACAATGCCATTTGCAGCACCGTAGATGAGTCTAGAAGTAATCACGTGACTTGTAGTAAGTCAGAAAGTGAAAGACACATATCATATCATATCACTTATAGGTGTTACCTAAAAATGGATACCAGGGCAGATATTTCCACGGAGAAGGGCAATCACAGATTCATTAAACAAACTTATGGTTCACCAATGGAAAGGTGTGAGGATTGGTTTCATTACGATATCGGGGTTAACAGACATATACAAACACAGGTGACATATATAATCACCAAAGACCTACAGAATACCAAGAGAGGACTACTCAACATTCTGTCATAACGTACATGGGAAAAGGATCCCAAGAAGAACAGTCATCTGTATATGTGTAAAAGAACCACATCTTCCACACCTACAACAAGCCAAACATTGTAATCAAACTTGCTGTAATAAAAAATAAAAACTTAAATTAAAAACACGAACAAGAAGTAGTGAGACAAACGTGAGGGGCTTTCTCCTGGTACATTCCATTCTAAACTCCAATCTAGAACACCACTTCCACTGAGGCTCTCTTGCCCTAGTAACCAGATTTGGTAAGGGTGAACTGCTGCCACCTTGTGGCCGTTTCACACAACAGCAGCTTTAATCCCAACGCTAATGGTCAGTTGATATTCAAAATCATTGCAGGCCTGTAAATGACACCTGCCCTGAAAACAAATCCTGGGGTCACATATCGACCAAAAATTTCAAAGGACGTCCGTATTTCAAAACGACCGTTTCAAAAGGCATATTTTACGCACATTCGTGTTCTGCTTCTTTTCCTTTCTTTCCTTTTTTGTTAAAAAACACGGGAATGGAAAAAGGCATCCCTCAGAATGGGCGAAAATCGTTGCAGACGAATCAATGGACAGAGGTTTAATCTCCAATATATATAAACAGCTCATGCAGCTTAATATTAAAAAAACAAACAACCCAAAAAAAATGGGCAGAAGATCTAAAGAGACGTTTCTTCAAAGGAGACACAGAGATGGCCAAGACGCACATGAAAAGCTGCTCAACAGCACTAATTATTAGAGAAATGCAAATCAAAACTACAATGAGGTATCACCTCACACCTGTTAGAATCGGCATCATCAGAAAATCTACAAACAACCAATTCTGGGGAGGGTGTGGACAAAAGGAGCCCTCTTCCACTATTGGTGGGAATGTAAATTGATACAGTCCCTATGGAGAACAGTATGGAGTTTCCTTAAAAAAACTAGAAATAGAATTACCATCTGATCCAGCAATCCCACTTCTGGGCATATACCCAGAGAAAACCGTATTTCAAAAAGGCACATTCACCACAATGTTCGTTGCAGCACTATTTACAATAGCCAGGTAATGGAAGCAACCTAAATGCCCACAGACAGATGAATGGATAAAGATGTGGTACATATATAAAATGGAATATGACTCGGCCATAAAAAGGAATGAAACTGGGTCATTTGTAGAGACATCGATGGATCGAGAGACTGTCATACAGAATGAAGTAAGTCAGAAAGAGGAAAACAAATATTGTATATTAATGCATATATGTGGAGCCTAAAAATGGTACAGATGAACTGGTTTGCAGGGAAGAAATAGAGACACAGAGGTAGAGAACAAACGTATGGACACCAAGTGTGGGAAGCCATGGGGTGGTGGTGGTGGGATGAGTTGGGAGTTTGGGATTGACCTGTATGCATGTATATGCATAAAATACATAACTAATAATAAAGTGCTGTATAAAAAAATAAATAAAATTTCAAAATTTTAAAAAATAAAATTTAAAAATAAAACAGAAAAAAGTTCTTCCCGTCACACAGATGTATTTATAGGAATGAAATATTTCCATGCTTATATTTATAAATACATAAAAGAGGAATAACATCTAACTTGAAACATAAAAGGTAAAAAAAAGTGAACCCACGAGTTATACAGAGGAAAACCCTATCACGGCACTTGCTCCAGCGGTAAACAATACTGAAATTGGTCAGAGGTGGGGAACCATCTCCCAGACAGCCAGCCACCCACCCCCCACACAAGGAGCATCCTCATTGAAAAGCTGGGGGACCGTGCCGAGGCATCTGTGAGTAAACGTGAGCTGAGCCCCAGGCCAGCTGCTTCTGATCTGTTCCCACCCTTTCCCGGTAAAACACCTGAATATGTACAAGGGCTTGAAAGCCTAGAGGAAGGACCATGGAGCCACACCAGCGACAGCACGCAGGCCAACTTGGTGCCTGCAGGCCAGCCAGCGTGGTCCTGGCCCCGGGCGCTCTTCCAGAAGCTTTCCATTGCCCTGCCTGAGATACCCCTCCTGTCCCGGCCCCCACTGCTTTTTTCCTTCCTCACCTCTGTCCGGAGAGAAATTCCAGCGGAAGGTATGGGTGACACATCCTCTTCTTTATAGGCGGCAGCCTGGCAACTCCTGCAGAAAGGCCAGCAGAACCCCACTCACACCGGGACACCCACAAAGCTGTGGCCCCTCACTCCCTCCCACCAGCACAGCCCCGAGACTGCTGACGGGGCAGAGAATATGGAGTCAGGCACAGCTTCAGGGGCTATTGCTGCCTGGAGCTCTGTTTATATTGACCTCAACGAGGCACACCTGGGGAGGGCGGGCCGGCAGGGTAAGGCTGCCCAGGTCAGCTAATCCACAACCCTCAGGGAATCACATTGTTGAAAATGGACCCCGCTAAGGCAGAAGAGAAGCCAAGGGAAAAAAGGACACAATGCCATTTGCAGCACCGTAGATGAGTCTAGAAGTAATCACGTGACTTGTAGTAAGTCAGAAAGTGAAAGACACATATCATATCATATCACTTATAGGTGTTACCTAAAAATGGATACCAGGGCAGATATTTCCACGGAGAAGGGCAATCACAGATTCATTAAACAAACTTATGGTTCACCAATGGAAAGGTGTGAGGATAGGTTTCATTACGATATCGGGGTTAACAGACATATACAAACACAGGTGACATATATAATCACCAAAGACCTACAGAATACCAAGAGAGGACTACTCAACATTCTGTCATAACGTACATGGGAAAAGGATCCCAAGAAGAACAGTCATCTGTATATGTGTAAAAGAACCACATCTTCCACACCTACAACAAGCCAAACATTGTAATCAAACTTGCTGTAATAAAAAATAAAAACTTAAATTAAAAACACGAACAAGAAGTAGTGAGACAAACGTGAGAGGCTTTCTCCTGGTACATTCCATTCTAAACTCCAACCTAGAACACCACTTCCACTGAGGCTCTCTTGCCCTAGTAACCAGATTTGGTAAGGGTGAACTGCTGCCACCTTGTGGCCGTTTCACACAACAGCAGCTTTAATCCCAACGCTAATGGTCAGTTGATATTCAAAATCATTGCAGGCCTGTAAATGACACCTGCCCTGAAAACAAATCCTGGGGTCACATATCGACCAAAAATTTCAAAGGACGTCCATATTTCAAAACGACCGTTTCAAAAGGCATATTTTACGCACATTAGTGTTCTGCTTCTTTTCCTTTCTTTCCTTTTTTGTTAAAAAAAACGGGAATGAAAAAAGGCATCCCTCAGGATGGGTGAAAATCGTTGCAAACGAATCAATGGACAGAGGTGTAATCTCCAATATATATAAACAGCTCATGCAGCTTAATATTAAAAAAACAAACAACCCAAAAAAAATGGGCAGAAGATCTAAAGAGACGTTTCTTCAAAGGAGACACAGAGATGGCCGAGACGCACATGAAAAGCTGCTCAACAGCACTAATTATTAGAGAAATGCAAATCAAAACTACAATGAGGTATCACCTCACACCTGTTAGAATCGGCATCATCAGGAAATCTACAAACAACCAATTCTGGGGAGGGTGTGGACAAAAGGAGCCCTCTTCCACTATTGGTGGGAATGTAAATTGATACAGTCCCTATGGAGAACAGTATGGAGTTTCCTTAAAAAAACTAGAAATAGAATTACCATCTGATCCAGCAATCCCACTTCTGGGCATATACCCAGAGAAAACCGTATTTCAAAAAGGCACATTCACCACAATGTTCGTTGCAGCACTATTTACAATAGCCAGGTAATGGAAGCAACCTAAATGCCCACAGACAGATGAATGGATAAAGATGTGGTACATATATAAAATGGAATATGACTCGGCCATAAAAAGGAATGAAACTGGGTCATTTGTAGAGACATCGATGGATCGAGAGACTGTCATACAGAATGAAATAAGTCAGAAAGAGGAAAACAAATATTGTATATTAATGCATATATGTGGAGCCTAAAAATGGTACAGATGAACTGGTTTGCAGGGAAGAAATAGAGACACAGAGGTAGAGAACAAACGTATGGACACCAAGTGTGGGAAGCCATGGGGTGGTGGTGGTGGGATGAGTTGGGAGTTTGGGATTGACCTGTATGCATGTATATGCATAAAATACATAACTAATAATAAAGTGCTGTATAAAAAAATAAATAAAATTTCAAAATTTTAAAAAATAAAATTTAAAAATAAAACAGAAAAAAGTTCTTCCCGTCACACAGATGTATTTATAGGAATGAAATATTTCCATGCTTATATTTATAAATACATAAAAGAGGAATAACATCTAACTTGAAACATAAAAGGTAAAAAAAAGTGAACCCACGAGTTATACAGAGGAAAACCCTATCACGGCACTTGCTCCAGCGGTAAACAATACTGAAATTGGTCAGAGGTGGGGAACCATCTCCCAGACAGCCAGCCACCCACCCCCCACACAAGGAGCATCCTCATTGAAAAGCTGGGGGACCGTGCCGAGGCATCTGTGAGTAAACGTGAGCTGAGCCCCAGGCCAGCTGCTTCTGATCTGTTCCCACCCTTTCCCGGTAAAACACCTGAATATGTACAAGGGCTTGAAAGCCTAGAGGAAGGACCATGGAGCCACACCAGCGACAGCACGCAGGCCAACTTGGTGCCTGCAGGCCAGCCAGCGTGGTCCTGGCCCCGGGCGCTCTTCCAGAAGCTTTCCATTGCCCTGCCTGAGATACCCCTCCTGTCCCGGCCCCCACTGCTTTTTTCCTTCCTCACCTCTGTCCGGAGAGAAATTCCAGCGGAAGGTATGGGTGACACATCCTCTTCTTTATAGGCGGCAGCCTGGCAACTCCTGCAGAAAGGCCAGCAGAACCCCACTCACACCGGGACACCCACAAAGCTGTGGCCCCTCACTCCCTCCCACCAGCACAGCCCCGAGACTGCTGACGGGGCAGAGAATATGGAGTCAGGCACAGCTTCAGGGGCTATTGCTGCCTGGAGCTCTGTTTATATTGACCTCAACGAGGCACACCTGGGGAGGGCGGGCCGGCAGGGTAAGGCTGCCCAGGTCAGCTAATCCACAACCCTCAGGGAATCACATTGTTGAAAATGGACCCCGCTAAGGCAGAAGAGAAGCCAAGGGAAAAAAGGACACAATGCCATTTGCAGCACCGTAGATGAGTCTAGAAGTAATCACGTGACTTGTAGTAAGTCAGAAAGTGAAAGACACATATCATATCATATCACTTATAGGTGTTACCTAAAAATGGATACCAGGGCAGATATTTCCACGGAGAAGGGCAATCACAGATTCATTAAACAAACTTATGGTTCACCAATGGAAAGGTGTGAGGATAGGTTTCATTACGATATCGGGGTTAACAGACATATACAAACACAGGTGACATATATAATCACCAAAGCCCTACAGAATACCAAGAGAGGACTACTCAACATTCTGTCATAACGTACATGGGAAAAGGATCCCAAGAAGAACAGTCATCTGTATATGTGTAAAAGAACCACATCTTCCACACCTACAACAAGCCAAACATTGTAATCAAACTTGCTGTAATAAAAAATAAAAACTTAAATTAAAAACACGAACAAGAAGTAGTGAGACAAACGTGAGAGGCTTTCTCCTGGTACATTCCATTCTAAACTCCAACCTAGAACACCACTTCCACTGAGGCTCTCTTGCCCTAGTAACCAGATTTGGTAAGGGTGAACTGCTGCCACCTTGTGGCCGTTTCACACAACAGCAGCTTTAATCCCAACGCTAATGGTCAGTTGATATTCAAAATCATTGCAGGCCTGTAAATGACACCTGCCCTGAAAACAAATCCTGGGGTCACATATCGACCAAAAATTTCAAAGGACGTCCATATTTCAAAACGACCGTTTCAAAAGGCATATTTTACGCACATTAGTGTTCTGCTTCTTTTCCTTTCTTTCCTTTTTTGTTAAAAAAAACGGGAATGAAAAAAGGCATCCCTCAGGATGGGTGAAAATCGTTGCAAACGAATCAATGGACAGAGGTGTAATCTCCAATATATATAAACAGCTCATGCAGCTTAATATTAAAAAAACAAACAACCCCAAAAAAATGGGCAGAAGATCTAAAGAGACGTTTCTTCAAAGGAGACACAGAGATGGCCGAGACGCACATGAAAAGCTGCTCAACAGCACTAATTATTAGAGAAATGCAAATCAAAACTACAATGAGGTATCACCTCACACCTGTTAGAATCGGCATCATCAGGAAATCTACAAACAACCAATTCTGGGGAGGGTGTGGACAAAAGGAGCCCTCTTCCACTATTGGTGGGAATGTAAATTGATACAGTCACTATGGAGAACAGTATGGAGTTTCCTTAAAAAACTAGAAATAGAATTACCATCTGATCCAGCAATCCCACTTCTGGGCATATACCCAGAGAAAACCGTATTTCAAAAAGGCACATTCACCACAATGTTCGTTGCAGCACTATTTACAATAGCCAGGTAATGGAAGCAACCTAAATGCCCACAGACAGATGAATGGATAAAGATGTGGTACATATATAAAATGGAATATGACTCGGCCATAAAAAGGAATGAAACTGGGTCATTTGTAGAGACATCGATGGATCGAGAGACTGTCATACAGAATGAAGTAAGTCAGAAAGAGGAAAACAAATATTGTATATTAATGCATATATGTGGAGCCTAAAAATGGTACAGATGAACTGGTTTGCAGGGAAGAAATAGAGACACAGAGGTAGAGAACAAACGTATGGACACCAAGTGTGGGAAGCCATGGGGTGGTGGTGGTGGGATGAGTTGGGAGTTTGGGATTGACCTGTATACATGTATATGCATAAAATACATAACTAATAATAACGTGCTGTATAAAAAAATAAATAAAATTTCAAAATTTTAAAAAATAAAATTTAAAAATAAAACAGAAAAAAGTTCTTCCCGTCACACAGATGTATTTATAGGAATGAAATATTTCCATGCTTATATTTATAAATACATAAAAGAGGAATAACATCTAACTTGAAACATAAAAGAAAAAAAAAGTGAACCCACGAGTTATACAGAGGAAAACCCTATCACGGCACTTGCTCCAGCGGTAAACAATACTGAAATTGGTCAGAGGTGGGGAACCATCTCCCATACAGCCAGCCACCCACCCCCCACACAAGGAGCGTCCTCATTGAAAAGCTGGGGGACCGTGCCGAGGCATCTGTGAGTAAACGTGAGCTGAGCCACAGGCCAGCTGCTTCTGATCTGTTCCCACCCTTTCCCGGTAAAACACCTGAATATGTTCAAGGGCTTGAAAGCCTAGAGGAAGGACCATGGAGCCACACCAGCGACAGCACGCAGGCCAACTTGGTGCCTGCAGGCCAGCCAGCGTGGTCCTGGCCCCGGGCGCTCTTCCAGAAGCTTTCCATTGCCCTGCCTGAGATACCCCTCCTGTCCCGGCCCCCACTGCTTTTTTCCTTCCTCACCTCTGTCCGGAGAGAAATTCCAGCGGAAGGTATGGGTGACACATCCTCTTCTTTACAGGCGGCAGCCTGGCAACTCCTGCAGAAAGGCCAGCAGAACCCCACTCACACCGGGCCACCCACAAAGCTGTGGCCCCTCACTCCCTCCCACCAGCACAGCCCCGAGACTGCTGACGGGGCAGAGAATATGGAGTCAGGCACAGCTTCAGGGGCTATTGCTGCCTGGAGCTCTGTTTATATTGACCTCAACGAGGCACACCTGGGGAGGGCGGGCCGGCAGGGTAAGGCTGCCCAGGTCAGCTAATCCACAACCCTCAGGGAATCACATTGTTGAAAATGGACCCCGCTAAGGCAGAAGAGAAGCCAAGGGAAAAAAGGACACAATGCCATTTGCAGCACCGTAGATGAGTCTAGAAGTAATCACGTGACTTGTAGTAAGTCAGAAAGTGAAAGACACATATCATATCATATCACTTATAGGTGTTACCTAAAAATGGATACCAGGGCAGATATTTCCACGGAGAAGGGCAATCACAGATTCATTAAACAAACTTATGGTTCACCAATGGAAAGGTGTGAGGATAGGTTTCATTACGATATCGGGGTTAACAGACATATACAAACACAGGTGACATATATAATCACCAAAGACCTACAGAATACCAAGAGAGGACTACTCAACATTCTGTCATAACGTACATGGGAAAAGGATCCCAAGAAGAACAGTCATCTGTATATGTGTAAAAGAACCACATCTTCCACACC
>NW_028294197.1:0-40000 GCF_964341445.2 Mesoplodon mirus | reverse complement strand
GTATTGTGATGACAGGCCTCATGTAGCGTTGTGATGACAAGTGTTATGGAACATTGTGATCACAAGCATTTAGAGCGTTGTGATGAAAGTGGTCATGGATCATTTTGATTTCAAGGAGCATGGAGCATTGTGATGCCAAGATCATGAAGCAATGTGATCCCAAGGTTCATGGAGGATTGTGATGAGAAGCGCATGGAGCATTGTGGTGACAAGGTCTTGTAGCATTTTGCTGAAAAAGGCATGGAGCATTGTGATTACAGGAGTCTTGGAGCATTGTGATGAAAAGGGCATGGATCATTGTGATGAAAAAGGCATGGAGCATTGTCATGACATGGTTCAAGTGCATACTGATGGCAAGTGCCAGGGAGCATTGTGATGACAAGTGTATTGTGCATTGTGATGACAAAGGTCATGGAGCATTGTGATGACAAGGGCATGGAGCATTGTGATGACAAGTGTTATGGAACATTGTGATCACAAGGGTTTGGATCATTGTGATGAGAGAGTTCATGGATCATTTTGATTTCAAGGAGTATGGAGCATTGTGATGACAAGGGCATGAAGCAATGTGATCCCAAGGTTCATGGAGGATTGTGATGACAAGCGCATGGAGCATTGTGATGACAATGTCATGTAGCATTTTTCTGACAAAGGCATGGAGCATTGTGATGACAAGGGTGATGGAGCACTGTGATGACAAGCGTCACGGAGCATTGTGATTACAGGGGACATGGAACATTGGGATGACAAGAGCATGGATCTTGTGATGACAAGTGTCATGGAGTATTTTGATGACAAGAGTGCAGGATCATTGTGTTGTCAGGGGTCAGGGAGCATTGTGATGACTGTGGTCATGGAGCATTGTGATGACAGGGGTCATGGAGCATTGAGATGAGAAGGTCATGGAACATTGAGCTGAAAATATTCATGGAGTATTGAGATGACAAGGGAATGGAGCATTTTGATGACAACGTCCTGGAGCATTGTGATGAGCAGATCATGGAGCCTTGTGATGACAATTATCATGGAGCATTCTCATTAAAAGGGGCATGGGGCATTGTGATTACAGGGGTCTTGGAGCATTGTGATGACAAGTGCTAATAGCATTGTGATGAGAAGGCCATGGAGCTTTCTGATAACATGCATCATGGAGCTTTGTGATGACAAGGGCATGGGACATTGTGATTACAGGGGTCTTGGAGTATTGTGATGGAAAGGGCATGGATCATTGTGATGAAAAAGGCATGGAGCCTTGTCATGACAGGGTTCAAGGAGCATACTGACGACAAGTGTCAGGCAACATTGTGATGACAAGTGTATTGAGCATTGTGATGACAAAGTTTGTGGAGCATTGTGATGAGAAGACCATTGATAATTGTGATGACGAGCGTCATTGGGCATTGTGATGACAAGTGTTATGGAACACTGTGATCATTAGAGTTTGGAACATTGTGAAGACAGAGGTCATGGAGCATTTTGATTTCATTGTGATGACAATGGCATGAAGCATTATGATGATGGGCATGGTGCATTGTGATGACAGGGTTCATGGAGCATTGAGATGAAAAGCGGCAAGGAGCATTGTGATTATAGGGGTCTTGGAGCATTGTGATGAGAAGGCCATGGAGCATTATGATGAGAAGACCATGGAGCATACTGACGACATACTTCATGGAGCTTTGTGATGACAAGGGCATGGAGCATTGTGATTACAGGGGTCTTGGAGCATTGTGATGACAAGGGTCATGGAGCCATGTGATGACAAGGCCGTGGAACACTGTGATGGCAGGGTTCATGGAGCATTGTTATGACAGTGATAATGGAGCATTGTGATGATAAGGTTATGGAGCATTGGTGTGAAAAGTTTCACGGATTATTGTGATGAGACTGGGCATGGAGCATTGTGATGACAAGGGCACGGAACACTGTGATACCCGGGTCATGGAGGATTGTAATGACAAGGGCATGGAGCATTGTGATGAGAAGGGCATCGTGCGTTGTGATGACAAGCGTCATGGAGCGTTGTGATGACAAGGCCGTGGAGCATACTGATGACATGCGTCATGGAGCTTTGTGATGACAACGTCATGGAGCATTTTGATTACAGGTGTCTTGGAGCATTGTGATGAAAAGGGCATGGATCATTGTGATGAAAAAGGCATGGAGCCTTTTCATGACAGGGTTCAATGGGCATACTGACGAAAAGTGGCAGGGAGCATTGTGATGACAAGTGTATTGAGCATTGTGATGACAAAGGTCATGGAGCATTGTGATGAGAAGACCATGGATAATTGTAATGACGAGCGTCATGGGGCGATGTGATAACAAGTGTTATGGAACATTGTGATCACAAGGATTTGGAGCATTGTGAAGACAGAGGTCATGGAGCATTTTGATTTCATTGTGATGACAATAGCATGAAGCATTATGATGATGGGCATGGTGCATTGTGATGACAGGGTTCATGGTGTTTTGAGATGAAAAGTGGCATGGAACATTGGTCTGACAAGTTTCATGGATTATTGTGATGACAGTGGGCATGGCGCATTGTGATGACAAGGGCATGGAACATTGTGATGACAAGGTCACGGAGTATTGTGAAGACAGGTGTCAGGGAGCATTGTGATGCCATAAGTCATGGTGCATTGTGATGACAATGGCACGAAGAATTGTGATGCAATGTGTCATGGAGGATTGTGATGACAAAGGTAATGGAGCATTTTGATGACAAGGGCTTGGAGCATTGTGATGACACGGGTCATTGAGAATTTTGATGACAAGGTCGTGAAGCATTGAGATTACAAGCGCATGGAGCTTGCTATGATAGGGGTCATGGAGCATTGCGATGAAAAGTGCATGGAGACTTGTGATGTCAAGAGCATGAAACATTGTGATGAGTAGTGTCATGGAACATTGTGATGAAAAGGAGGTGGGGAATTTTGATGACAAAGGACATGTAGCATTGTGATGACCAGGGCATGGAGCATTGTGATGGCAAAATCGTGGAGCATTGTGATGAGAAGACCATGGATAATTGTAATGACGAGCGTCATGGAGCACTGTAATGACAAGGGGCATGAAGCATTGTGATGATAGGTGTCAGGGAGCATTGTGATGACTGTGGTCATGGAGCATTCTGATGACAAGGCTCATGAAGCATTCTGATGACAAGCTTTTGGAGTATTGTGATGACAATGGCATGGAGCATTGTGATGAAAAGTGCATGGAACATTGTGATGAAAAAGGCATGGAGACTTTTCATGATAGGTTTCAAGGAGCATTTTGACAACAAGTGTCAGGGAGCATTGTGATGACATGTGTATTGAGCCTTGTGATGACAAAGTTCATGGAGCATTGTGATGACAAGTGCATGGAGTATTGTGATGAAAGGAATCATGGAGCGTTTTGATGACAAGTGTTATGGAAAATTGTGATCACAAGGGTTTGGAGCATTGTGATGACGGAGGTCATGGATCATTTTGATTTCAAGGAGCATGGAGCATTGTGATGACAAGGGCATGAAGTAATGTGATGCCAATGTTCATGGAGGATTGTGAATGACAATGGTAAAGAAGTATTGTGATGACAAACACATGGAGCATTGTGATGACAAGTCATGTAGCATTTTGCTGACATAGGCATGGAGCATTGTGATGACAAGGGTCTTTGTACACTGCGATGATAATTGTCAGAGAGCATTGTGATTAGAGGGGTTATGGAACATTGTGATGACAAATGTCATGGAGCATTGTGATGAGAAGACCATGGATAATTGTGATGATGAGCGTCATGGGGCGTTGTGATGACAAGTGATATGGAACATTTTGATCACAAGGGTTTGGAGCATTGTGAAGACAGAGGTCATGGAGCATGTTGATTTCACTGTGATGACAATAGCATGAAGCATTATGATGATGGGCATGGTTCATTGTGATGACAGGGTTCATGGAGCATTGAGATGACAAGGGCATGGAGCATTGTGATGAGATAGCCATGGAGCATTCTGATGACATGTGTCATGGAGCTTTGTGATGACAAGGGCATGGAGCATTGTGAATACAGGGGTCTTGGAGCACTGTGATGACAAGGGTCATGGGGAAGTGTTATGACAAGGCCATGTAATATTGTGATGCCAGGGGTCATGGAACATTGTTCTGACAGGGTCAATGGAGCATTGTGATGACAAGGGCATGGAACATTGGTCTGAAAAGTTTCATGGATTATTTTGATGAGAGTGGGCATGGAGCACTGTGATGACAAGGGCACGGAACACTGTGATACATGGGTCATGGAGCATTGTAATGAGAAAGGCATGAAGCATTGTGATGAGAAGTGCATCAAGCATTGTGATGACAAGCGTCATGGAGCTTTGTGATGAAAAGGGCATGGAGCAATGTGATAAGAGGGTTCATGGAGCATTGTGATGACAATGGCATGGAGCATTGTGATGCCAAGGGTCATGGAGGTTTGTGATGACAAAGGTCATGGAGCATTTTGATGACAAGTGTGTTGTGCACTGTGATGAGAAGGGCAGGGTGCATTGTGAAGACAGGGACATGGAGCAATTTGATGAAAAGTGTCATGTAATATTTTGTTGACAAGTGTTATGGAACATTGTGATGTGAGGAGTGATGGAGCATTGTGATGATAAGGGCATGTAGCTTTGTGATGACAGGGGTCATGGAGCTTTGTGATCACAAGGGCATGGAGCATCGTCATTACAGGGGTCTTGGAGCATTTTGATGAAAAGTGCATGGATCATTGTGATGAAATAACACGGAGCCTTGTCATGACAGGGTTCAAGGAGCATACTGACGACAAGTGTCAGGGAGCATTGTGATGACAAGTGTATTGAGCATTGTGATGACAAAGGCATGGAACATTGTGATGAGAATACCATGGATAATTGTGATGAGGAGCATCATGGGGCGCTGTGATGACAAGTGTTATGGAACCATGTGATCACAAGGGTTTGGAGCATTATGATGACAGAGGTCTTGGTGCATTTTGATTTCATTGTGATGGCAATAGCATGAAGCATTATGATGAAGGGCATGGTGCATTGTGATGACAGGGTTCATGGAGCATTGAGATGAAAAGCGGCATGGAGCTTTGTGATTACAGGGGTCTTGAAGCATTGTGATGACAAGGGCATGGAGCATTGTGATGAGAAATCCATGGAGCATACTGATGGCATGCGTCATTGAGCTTTGTGATGATAAGGGCATGGAGCATTGTGATAACAGGGGTCTTGGAGCATTGTGATGACAAGGGTTATGGAGCCTTGTGATGACAAGGTCGTGGAACATTGTGATTTCAGGGGTCATGGAGCATACGTCTGAAATGTTTCATGAATTATTATGATGAGCGTGCACATGGAACACTGTGATGAAAAGGCCATGGAACACTGTGATACATGGGCCATGGAGGTTTGTAATGACAAAGCCATGGTGTATTTTGATGAGAAGGGCATCGAGCATTGTGATGACAAACATCATGGATCATTGTGATGCCAAGGGTCATGGAGCTTTGTGATGACAAAGGTTATGGAGCATTTTGATGACAAGGGCGTTGTGCATTGTGATGAGAAGGGCAGGAAGCATTGTGATGACAGGATGAAGGAGCAATTTGATGAAAAGTGTCTAGGAATATTTTGAAGACAGAGGTTATGGAACATTGTGATGTCAGGGGTCATGGAGCATTGTGAGGATAAGGGCATGTAGCATCGTGATGACAGGGGTCATGGAACATTGTGATGACAGGGGTGAGGGATTATTGTGATGACTAGTGATGGAACCTTGTGATATCAGTAGTGAGAGAGCATTTTGATGAGAAGTGAATGGAGCATTGTGATGACAAGTTTTATAGAGCATTGTGAGGACAATGTTGTAGAGCATTGTGTTGACAAGCGCATGGCTTATTGTGATGACATGGGTCATGGAGCATTTTGCTGACATGGGCATGGAGCATTGTGATGACAAGGGTCATGGAGCATTGTGCTGACCAAGGAATGGAGCATTGTGATGCCAAGTGTCATGGAGGATTGTGATGACAATGGTTATGGAACATTGTGATGACAAGGGCTTCGAGCAATGTGATGAGAAGGCCATGGAGCCTTCTGATGACATGCGTCATGGAGCTTTGTGATGAAAAGGGCATGGAGCATTGTGATTACAGGGGTCTTGGAGCATTGTGATGACAAGTGTCATGGAGCCTTGTGATGACAAGACCGTGGAACATTGTGATGGCAGGGATCATGGAGCATTGTTATGACAGGGGTAATGGAGCATTGTGATGACAAGGGCATGGATCATTGGTCTGAAATGTTTCATGGATTATTTTGATGAGAGTGGGCATGGAGCATTGTGATTAGAAGGGCACGGATCACTGTGATACATGAGTCAGGGAGGATTGTAATGACAAGGGCGTGGAGAATTGTGATGAGAAATGAATCGAGCATTTTGATGACAAGCGTCATGGAGCATTGTGATGACAACGTCATGTAGCATTTTTCTGACAAAGGCATGGAGCATTGTGATGACAAGGGTGATGGAGCACTGTGATGACAAGCGTCACAGAGCATTGTGATTACAGGGGACATGGAACATTGGGATGACATGAGCATGGATCTTGTGATGACAAGTATCATGGAGTATTTTGATGACAAGAGTCCAGGATCATTGTGTTGTCAGGGGTCATGGATCATTGTGATTACTGTGGTCATGGAGCATTGTGATGATAGGGCTCATGGAGCATTGTGATGAGAAGGTTATGGAGCATTGAGCTGAAAATATTCATGGAGTATTGAGATGACAAGGGAATGGAGCATTTTGATGACAACATCCTGGAGCATTGTGATGAGCGGACCATGGAGCCTTGTGATGACAATTATCATGGAGCATTCTCACTAAAAGTGTCATGGGGCATTGTGATTACAGGGGTCTTGGAGCATTGTGATGACAAGTGCTAATAACATTGTGATGAGAAGGCCATGGAGCATTCTGATAACATGCATCATGGAACTTCGTGATGACAAGGGCATGTAACATTGTGATTACAGGGGTCTTGGAGTATTGTGATGAAAAGGGCATGGATCATTGTGATGAAAAAGGCATGGAGCCTTGTCATGACATGGTTCAAGGAGCATAGTGACGACAAGTGTCAGGCAGCATTGTGATGACAAGTGTATTGAGCATTGTGATTACAAAGTTTATGGAGCAGTGTGATGAGAAGGCCATTGATAATTGTGATGACGAGCTTCATTGGGCATTGTGATGACAAGTGTTATGGAACACTGTGATCACTAGGGTTTGGAGCATGGTAATGACAGAGGTCATGGAGCATTTTGATTTCATTGTGATGACCATAGCATGAAGCATTATGATGATGGGCATGGTGCATTGTGATGACAGGGTTCATGGAGCATTGAGATGAAAAGCGGCAAGGAGCATTGTGATTATAGGGGTCTTGGAGCATTATGATGAGAAGACCATGGAGCATACTGATGACATGTGTCATGGAGCTTTGTGATGACAAGTGCATGGAGCATTGTGATGAAGTGTCATGGAGCATTGTGATGACAAGCTTTTGGAGTATTGTGATGACATTTGGATGGAGTATTGTGATGAAAAAGGCATGGAGTCTTTTTATGAGAGTGTTCAAGGAGCATTCTGACGACAAATGTCAGGGAGCATTGTGATGACAAGTGTATTGAGCATTGTGATGACAATGGTCATGGCGCATTGTGATGACAAGGGCATGGAGTATTGTGATGACAGGCCTCATGGAGCGTTGTGATGACAAGTGTTATGGAACATTGTGATCACAAGCATTTAGAGCGTTGTGATGAAAGTGGTCATGGATCATTTTGATTTCAAGGAGCATGGAGCATTGTGATGCCAAGATCATGAAGCAATGTGATCCCAAGGTTCATGGAGGATTGTGATGACCAGCGCATGCAGCATTGTGGTGACAAGGTCTTGTAGCATTTTGCTGAAAAAGGCATGGAGCATTGTGATTACAGGAGTCTTGGTGCATTGTGATGAAAAGGGCATGGATCATTGTGATGAAAAAGGCATGGAGCATCGTCATGACATGGTTCAAGTGCATACTGATGGCAAGTGCCAGGGAGCATTGTGATGACAAGTGTATTGTGCATTGTGATGACAAAGGTCATGGAGCATTGTGATGACAATGGCATGGAGTATTGAGATGACAGGCATCATGGAGCATTGTGATGAAAGAGTTCATGGATCATTTTGATTTCAAGGAGCATGGAGCATTGTGATGAAAAGGGCATGAAGCAATGTGATCCCAAGGTTCATGGAGGATTGTGATGACAAGCGCATGGAGCATTGTGATGACAAGGTCATGTAGCATTTTTCTGACAAAGGCATTGAGCACTGTGATGACAAGCATCACGGAGCATTGTGATTACAGGGGACATGGAACATTGGGATGACATGAGCATGGATCTTGTGATTACAAGTGTCATGGAGTATTTTGATGACAAGAGTCCAGGATCATTGTGTTGTCAGGGGTCATGGAGCATTGTGATTACTGTGGTCTTGGAACATTGTGATGACAGGGGTCATGGAGCATTGTGATGTGAAGGTCATGGAGCATTGAGCTGAAAATATTCATGGAGTATTGAGATGACAAGGGAATGGAGCATTTTGATGACAACGTCCTGGAGCATTGTGATGAGCGGACCATGGGGCCTTGTGATGACAATTATCATGGAGCATTCTCACTAAAAGAGGCATGGGGCATTGTGATTACAGGGGTCTTGGAGCATTGTGATGACAAGTGCTAATAGCATTGTGATGAGAAGGCCATGGATCATTCTGATAACATGCATCATGGAGTTTTGTGATGACAAGGGCATGGAACATTGTGATTACAGGGGTCTTGGAGTATTGTGATGAAAAGGGCATGGATCATTGTGATGAAAAAGGCATGGAGCCTTGTCATGACAGGGTTCAAGGAGCATACTGACGACAAGTGTCAGGCAACATTGTGATGACAAGTGTATTGAGCATTGTGATGACAAAGTTTGTGGAGCATTGTGATGAGAAGACCATTGATAATTGTGATGACGAGCGTCATTGGGCATTGTGATGACAAGTGTTATGGAACACTGTGATCACTAGGGTTTGGAGCATGGTAATGACAGAGGTCATGGAGCATTTTGATTTCACTGTGATGACAATAGCATGAAGCATTATGATGATGGGCATGGTGCATTGTGATGACAGGGTTCATGGAGCATTGAGATGAAAAGCGGCAAGGAACATTGTGATTATAGGTTTCTTGGAGCATTGTGATGAGGAGGCCATGGAGCATTATGATGAGAAGACCATGGAGCATACTGATGACATGTGTCATGGAGCTTGGTGATGACAAGGGCATGGAGCATTGTGATTACAGGGGTCTTGGAGCATTGTGATGACAAGGGTCATGGAGCCAAGTGATGACAAGGCCGTGGAACACTGTGATGGCAGGGTTCATGGAGCATTGTTATGACAGTGATAATGGAGCATTGTGATGATAAGGTTATGGAGCATTGGTCTGAAAAGTTTCACGGATAATTGTGATGAGATTGGGCATGGTGCATTGTGATGACAAGGGCAAGGAACACTGTGATACCCTGGTCATGGAGGATTGTAATAACAAGGGCATGGAGCATTGTGATGAGAAGGGCATCGTGTGTTGTGATGACAAGCGTCATGGAGCGTTGTGATGACAAGGGCATGGAACAGTGTGATGAGAGGGTTCATGGAGCATTGTGATGACAAAGGCATGGAGCATTGTGATGAGAAGACCATGGATAATTGTGATGAGGAGCATCATGGGGCTTTGTGATGACAAGTGTTATGGAACAATGTGATCACAGGGGTTTGGAGCATAATGATGACAGAGGTCTTGGTGCATTTTGATTTCATTGTGATGGCAATAGCATGATGCATTATGATGAAGGGTATGGTGCATTGTGATGACAGGGTTCATGGAGCATTTAGATGAAAAGCGGCATGGAGCTTTGTGATTACAGGGTTTTTGAAGCATTGTGATGACAAGGGCATGGAGTATTGTGAAGAGAAAACCATGGAGCATACTGATGACATGCGTCATGGAGCTTTGTGATGATAAGGGCATGGAGCATTGTGATAACAGGGGTCTTGGAGCACTGTGATGACAAGGGTCATGGAGCCTTTTGATGACAAGGCCGTGGAACATTTTGATGTCAGGGGTCATGGAGCATAAGTCTGAAATGTTTCATGGATTATTATGATGAGCGTGGACATGGAGCAT
Source organism: Mesoplodon mirus (assembly GCF_964341445.2). Taxonomy (NCBI): domain Eukaryota; kingdom Metazoa; phylum Chordata; class Mammalia; order Artiodactyla; family Ziphiidae; genus Mesoplodon; species Mesoplodon mirus. The sequence goes on along the minus strand of NW_028294197.1, from coordinate 29,689 downwards.
TGTGATGAAAAGGCCACGGAACACTGTGATACATGGGTCATGGAGGATTGTAATGAAAAAGCCATGGAGTATTTTGATGAGAAGGGCATCAAGCATTGTGATGACAAGCGTCATGGAGCATTGTGATGCCAAGGGTCATGGAGCTTTGTGATGACAAAGGTTATGGAGCATTTTGATGACAAGGGCGTTGTGCATTGAGATGAGAAGGGCAGGAAGCATTGTGATGACAGGATCGAGGAGGAATTTGATGAAAAGTGTCAAGGAATATTTTGATGACAGAAGTTATGGAACATTGTGATGTCAGGGGTCATGGAGCATTGTGAGGATAAGGGCATGTAGCATTGTGATGACAGGGGTCATGGAGCTTTGCGATCACAAGGGCATGGAGCATTGTCATTACAGGGGTCTTGGAGCATTGTGATGAGAAGACCATGTATAATTTTGATGACAAGCATCATGGAGCACTTTAATGACAAGGGGCATGGAGCATTGTGATCGCAGGTGTAATGGAGCATTGTGATGACAGGGGTCATGGATCATTGTGATGACAAGGGTCATGGAGCATTCTGATGACAAGCTTGTGGAGTATGGTGATGACAATGGCATGGAGTATTGTGATGAAAAAGGCATGGAGCCTTTTCATGACGGGGTTCAAGGATCATTCTGATGACAAGTGTCCGGGAGCATTGTGATGACAATTTTATTGAGCATTGTGATGACAAAGGTCATGGAGCATTGTGATGACAAGGGCATGGAGTATTGTGATGACAGGCATCATGGAGCAATGTGATGACAATTGTTATGGAACTTTGTGATCAAAAGGGTTTAAAGAATTGTGATGACAGAGGTCATGGATCATTTTGATTTCATGGAGCATGGAGCATTTTGATGACAAGGGCATGAAGCAATGTGATCCCAAGTTTCATGGAGGATTGTGATGACAATGGTAATGGAGTATTGTGATGACAAGCACATGGAGCACTGGGATGAAAAGTGCATGGATCATTTTAATGACAGAGTTCATGGAGCATTTTGATTTAATTGTGATGAAAATAGCATGAAGCATTATGATAATGGGCATGGTGCATTGTGATGACAGTGGTCTTGGAGCATAGTGATGACAAGTGCATGGAGCATTGAGAAGAGAATGCCATGGAACATTCTTATGACACGCGTCAGGAAGTTTTGTGATGACAAATGCATGGAGCATTGTGATTACAGGTGTCTTTGAGCATTGTGATGACAAGGGTCATGGAGCCTTTTGATGACAAGGTCGTGGAACATTGTGATTGCAGCGGTCATTGAGCATTATTATGGCAGGGATAATGGAGCATTGTGATGACAAGGGCATGCTGTATGGGTCTGAAAATTTTCATGGATTATTGTGATGAGAGTGGGCCTGGAGCATTTTGATGACAAGGGCACGGAACACTGTGATACATCGGTCATGTTGGAATGTAATGACAAGTGCATGGAGCATTGTGTTGAGTAGGGCACTGAGCATTGTGATGACAAGCGTCATGGAGCTTTGTGATGACAAGGGCATGGAGCATTGTGATGAGAGTGTTCATGGAGCATTGTGATGACAATGGCATGGAGCATTGTGATGCCAAGGGCCGTGGAGTTTTGTGATGACAAATGTCATGGATCATTTTGATGACAAGGGCATGGTGCATTGTGATGAGAAGCGCAGGGAGCATAGTGATGACAGGGTCATGGAGCAATTTGTTGAAAAGTGTCATGGATTATTTTGATGACAGGGGTTATGGAAAATTGTGATGTCAGGAGTCATGGAGCATTGAGATGAAAACGGTCATGGAACATTTTGATGTCAGGGGTTATGGAACATTGTGATGTCAAGATTTATGGAGCATTGTGATGATAAGGGCGTAGAGCATTGTGATGAGAGGGGTCATGGAACATTTTGATGACTGGGGTGGGGGAGTATTGTGATGACTAGTAATGGAATATTGTGATATCAGTGGTGAGAGAGCATTTTGATGAGAAGTGCGTGGAGCATTGTGATGATAAGATTTTGGAGCACTGTGCTGACAAGCGCATGGAGCATTGTGATGACAAGTGTCATAGAACATTGTGCTGACAAAGGCATGGAGCATTGTGATGACAAGAGTAAGAGAGCATTGAGATGAAAAGTTCATGGAGCATTGTGGTGAAAATGGTCACAGAGCCTTGTGATGAGGAGGGCATGGACCATTGTTATGACAAAATTTATGAAGCATTGTGATGACTGGAGTCACGAAACATTGTGATGACATGGGTCATGGAGCATTGTGATGACAAGGCCATGGAGCATTGTGATGACAGGGTCATGGAGCATTGGTCTGACAATTTTCATGGAGTATTGTGAAGACAGGTATCAGGGAGCTCTGTGATGACCTATGTCATGGTCCATTGTGATGACATGGGCTTGGAGCATTGTGATGATAAGTGTCATGGAGCATTGTAATGACAAGGGAATGAAGCATTGTGATGACAAGGGCCATTGAGAATTTTGAGGACAAGGTTGTTAAGCATTGTGATGACAAGCGCATGGAGCTTGCTATGACATGTGTCATGGAGCATTGCCATGACAAGAGCATGGAGCATTGTAGATGACCAGGACATTGACCATTTTGATGACAAGACCGTGGAGCATTGTGATAAGAAGACCATGGATAATTGTGATGACGAGCGTCCAGGACCACTATAATGACAAGCAGCATGGAGCATTGTGATGACAGGTGTCATGGAGCATTTTGATGACAATCTTGTGAAGTATTGTTATGACAATGGCATGGAGCATTTCGATGAAATGGGCATGGATCATTGTGATGAAAATGGCATGGAGCCAATTCACGACAGTGTTGAAGGAACATTCTGATGACAAGTGTCGGGAGCATTGTGATGACAAGTGTATTGAGCATTGTGATGACAAAGGTCATGGAGCGTTGTGTTGAGAAGGGCATGGAGTATTGTGATCCCAAGTTCCATGGAGGATTGTGATGACAATGCTAATGGAGTATTGTGATGACAAGGGCAAGGAGCACTGTGATGACAAGGTCATGTAGCATTTGGCTAACAAAGGCATGGAGCATTGGGATTACAGGGGTCATGGAGCATTGGGATTACAAGAGCATGGATCCTTGTGATGACAAGGGTCATGGAGCATTTTGATGACAAGAATCCCGGATCATTGTGTTGTCAGGGGTCATGGAGCGTTGTGATGACCGTGGTCATGGAGCATTGTGATGATGTCATTGAGCATTGGGTTGAGAATGTTCATGGAGTATTGTGATGACAGATGTCATGGAGCATTGTGATGACAAGGGAATGGAGCATTGTGATGAAAATTCCATGGAGCCTTGTGATGAGAAGTCTCAGGGAGCATTCTGATGAAAAGGGGCATGGAGCACTGTAATTACAGGGGTCTTGGAGCATTGTGATGACAAGGGCATGGAGCATTTTGATTAGAAGGCCATGGAGCATTGTGATCACATGCGTCATGGAGCTTTGTGATGCCAAGGGCATGGAGCATTGTGATTACAGGGGTCTTTGAGCATTGTGATGAAAAGGGCATGGATCATTGTGATGATAAAGGTATGGAGCCTTTTCGTTACAGGGTTCAAGGAGCATACCGACAGCAAATGTCATTGTCTATTGTGATGACAAGTGTATTGAGCATAGTGATGACAAGGGCATGGAGCATTGTGATGAGAAGACCATGGATAATTGTGATGACGAGCGTCATGAGGCGTTGTGATGACAAGTGTTATGGAACATTGTGATCACAAGGGTTTGGGGCATTGTGATGACAGAGGTCATGGAGCATTCTGATTTCATTGTGATGAAAATAGCATGAAGCATTATGATGATGGGCATGGTGCATTGTGATGACAGGGTTCATGGATCATTGTGATAAGAATGCCATGGAGCATTCTGATGACATGCGTCATGGATCTTTGTGATGCCAAGAGCATAGAGCATTGTGATTACAGGTGTCTTTGAGCATTGTTATGAAAAGGGCATGGATAATTGTGATGAAAAAGGTATGGAGCCTTTTCGTTACAGGATTCAAGGAGTATACCGACAGCAAATGTCATTGAGCATTGTGATGACAAGTGTATTGAGCATTGTGATGACAAGGGCATGGAGCATTGTGATGAGAAGACCATGGATAATTGTGATGACGAGCGTCATGAGGCATTGTGATGACAAGTGTTATGGAACATTGTGATCACAAGGGTTTGGGGCATTGTGATGACAGAGGTCATGGAACATTCTGATTTCATTGTGATGAAAATAGCATGAAGCATTATGATGATGGGCATGGTGCATTGTGATGACAGGGTTCATGGAGCATTGTGATGAGAAGGCCATGGAGCATTCTGATGACATGCGTCATGGAGCTTTGTGATGCCAAGGGCATGGAGCATTGTGATTACAGGTGTCTTTGAGCATTGTTATGAAAAGGGCATGGATAATTGTGATGAAAAAGGTATGGAGCCTTTTCGTTACAGGATTCAAGGAGCATACCAACAGCAAATGTCATTGAGCATTGTGATGACAAGTGTATTGAGCATTGTGATGACAAGGGCATGGAGCATTGTGATGAGAAGACCATGGATAATTGTGATGACGAGCGTCATGAGGCGTTGTGATGACAAGTGTTATGGAACATTGTGATCACAAGGGTTTGGGGCATTGTGATGACAGAGCTCATGGAGCATTCTGATTTCATTGTGATGAAAATAACATGAAGCATTATGATGATGGGCTTGGTGCATTGTGATGACAGGGTTCATGGATCATTGTGATGAGAAGGCCATGGAGCATTCTGATGACATGTGTCATGGAGATTTGTGATGACAAGGGCATGGAGCATTGTGATTAAAGGGGTCTGGGAGCATTGTGAAGACAAGGGTCATGGAGCCTTGTGATGTCAAGGCTGTGGAACATTGTGATGGCAGGGGTCCTGGAACATAGTTATGACAGGTGTAATGGAGCATTTTGATGACAAGGTCACGGAACACTGTGATACATTGGTAATGGAGGATTGTAATGACAGGGGCACGGAACATTGTGATGAGAACTGCATTGAGCATTTTGATGACAAGCATCATGGAGCTTTGTGAAGACAAGGGCATGGAGCAATGTGATGAGAGTGTTCATGGAGCATAGTGATGACAATGGCATGGAGCATTTTGATGCCAAAGGTCATGGTGATTTGTGATGACAAAGGTCATGGAGCATTTTGATAACAAGGGCGTGGTGCATTGTGATGAGAAGGGCAGGGATCATTGTGATGACAGGGTCATGGAGGAATTTGATGAAAACGGTCATAGAACATTTTTATGACAGTGGTTAGGGAACATTGTGATGTCAGGGGTCATGGAGCATTGTGATGAAAACGGCATGTAGTATTGTTATGACAGTGGTCATGGAACATTGTGATGACAGGGGTGAGGGAGTATTGTGATGACTACAGATGGAACATTGTGATATCAGTGGTGAGAGAGCATTTTTATGAGAAGTGCATGGAGCATTGTGAAGACAATGTTTATGGAGCATTGCGATGACAAATTTGTGGGGCATTGTGATGACAAGCGTAGGGCACATTGTGATGACATGATTCATGGAGCATTGTGCTGAGAAGCACATGGAGCATTGTGATGACAAGAGTAATGGAGCATTGTGCTGACAAAGGCATGGAGCATTGTGATGACAATGGTCACAGAGCATTGTGATGAAAAGTTCATGGAGCATTGTGGTGACAAATGTCACAGAGCCTTGTGATGATGATTGCATGGATCGTTGTTATGACAAAGTTCATGACATATAGTGATGACTGCAGTCACGGAGCATTGTGATGAACGGGGTCCTGGATCATTTTGATTTCAAGGAACATGGAGCATTGTGATGACAAGGGCATGAAGCAATGTGATCCCAAGGTTCATGGAGGATTGTGATGACAATGGTAATGGAGTATTGTGATGACCAGCGTATGGAGCATTGTGATGACAAGGTCATGTAGCATTTTGCTGACAAAGGCATGGAGCACTGTGATGACAAGTGTCATGGAGCACTGAGATGACAAGCGTCAAGGAGCACTGTGATTACAGGGGTCATGGAGCATTGGGATGACAAGGACATGGATCGTTTTGATGATAAGTGCATGGAGTATTTAGGTGAAAATAGTCCCGGATCATTGTTTTGTCAGTGATCATGGAGCGTTGTGATGACAGTGGTCATGGAACATTGTGATGACAGGATTCATGGAGCATTGTGATGAGAAGGTCATGGATCATTGGGCTGAAAATATTCATGGAGTATTGTGATGAGGGGTGTCATGGATCATTGTGATGACAAGGGTATGGAGCATTGTGATGACAAAGTACTGGAGCATTGTGATGTGAAGTCCATGGAACCTTGTGATGAGAAGTCTCATGGATCATTCTGATGAAAACAGGCATGGAGCATTGTGATTACAGGGGCCTTGGAGCACTATGATGACAAGGGCATGGAGCATTGTGATGAGAAAGCCATGGAGCAACCTGATGACATGCGTCAAGGAGCTTTGTGAAGACAAGTGCATGGAGCATTGTGATTACAGGAGTCTTGGAGCATTGTGATGAAAAAGGCATGGAGCCTTTTCATGACTGTGTTCAAGGAGCATACTGACGGCAAGTGTCAGGGAGCATTGTGATGACAAGGGCATGGAGCATTGTGATGACAAGGGCCAGTGAGAATTTTGGTGACAAGGTCATGAAGCATTGTGATGACAAGCGCATGAAGCTTGTTATGACAGGGGTCATGGAGCATTCCGATGACAAATGCATGGAGAATTGTGATTATAATAGCATGTAACATTGTGATGAGAAGTGTCATGGAGCCTTGTGTTGACAAGGACATGGAGAATTGTGATGACAAGGGACATGGAACATTGTGATGACCAAGGCATAGAGCATTGTGATGGCAAGACAGTGGAGCATTGTGATGAGAAGACCATGGATAATTGTGATGACGAGCGTCATGGAGCACTGTAATGAAAAGAGGCATAGAGCATTGTGATGACAGGTGTCATGGAACATTGTGATGAAAATGGCATGGAGCATTGTGATGAAAAAGGCATTGAGCCTTGTGATGAAAAAGGCATGGAGCCTTTTCATGCCTAGGTTCAAGGAGGATTCTGACCAAAAGTTTCAGGGAGCATTGAGATGACAAGTGTATTGAGCATTGTGATGAAAAAAGGTCATGGAGCATTGTGATAAAAAGGGCATGGAGTATTGTGATGACGGGCATCACGGAGCGTTGTGATGACAAGTGTTATGGAACATTGTGATCACAAGGGTTTGGAGCATTGTGATGACAGAGGTCATGGATCATTTTGATTTCAAGGAGCATGGAGCATTGTGATGACAAGGGCATGAAGCAATGTGATCCCAAGGTTCATGGAGGATTGTGATGACAATGGTAATGGAGTATTGTGATGACAATGGCATGAAGCAATGTTATCCCAAGGTTCATGGAGGATTGTGATGACAATGGTAATGGAGTATTGTGATGACAAGCACATGGAGCATTTTGATGAAAATGTCATGTAGCATTTTGCTGACAAAAGCATGGAGCGTTGTGATGACAAGTGTCACGGAGCACTGTCATGACATGCATCATGGAGCATTGTGATTACAGGGGTTATGGAACATTGGGATGACAAGGGCATGGATCATTGTGATGACAAGGGTCATGGAGCATTTTGATGACAAGAGTCACGGATCATTTTGTTGTCGGGATCATGGAGCGTTGTGATGACAGTGGTCGTGGAGCATTGTGATGAGAGGGGTCCTGGAGCATTGTGATGAGAAGATCATGGAGCATTGGGCTGAAAATGTTCATGGAGTATTGTGATGAGAAGTGTCAGGGAGCATTTTGATGACAAGGGAATGGAGCATTGTGATGACAATGTCCTGGAGCATTGTCATGAGAGGACCATGGAGCCTTCTGATGACAAGTCTCATGGAGCATAATGATGAAAAGGGGCATGGAACATTGTGGTTACAGGGACCTTGGAGCATTGTGATGACAGGGGTACTGGAGCACTGTGATGAGAATGTCATGGAGCATAGGGCTGAAAATATTCATGGAGTATAGTGATGACAGGTGTCATGGAGCATTTTGATGACCAGGGAATGGAGCATTGTGATGACAAGGTCCTGGAGCATTGTGATGAGAAGACCATGGATCCTTGTGATGACATGTCTCATGGAGCATTCTGATGAAAAGGGGCATGGAGCATTGCGATTACAGGTGTCTTGGAGCATTGTGATGAGCAGGCCATGTAGCATTATGATGACACGCGTCATGCAGCTTTGTGATGACAAGTGCCTGGAGCATTGTGATTACAGGGGTCTTGGATCATTGTGATGAAAAGGGCATGCATCACTGTGATGAAAAAGGCATGGAGCCTTGTCATAACAGCGTTCAAGGAGCATACTGACGACAAGTGTCAGGGAGCATTGTGATGACAATTGTATTGAGCATTGTGATGACAAAGTTCATGGAGCATTGTGATGAGAAGGGTCATGGAGCATTGTGATGAAAAGGGCATGGAGCATTTTTATTACAAGTGCCAGTGAGAATATTGATGAAAAGGTCGTGAAGCATTGTGATTACAAGCGAATGGACCTTGCTATGGCAAGGGACATGGAGCATTGCGATGACAATTGCATGGAGAATTGGGATGAAAAGAGCATGTAACAATGTGATGAAAAGTGTCATGGAGCATTGTGATGACAAGAACGTGGAGAATTGTGATGACAAGGTACATGAAGCATTGTGATGATCAGTGCATGGAACATTGTGATGGAAAGGTCATGGAGCATTGTGATGAGAATTCATGGAGCATTGGGCTGAAAATGATCATGGAGTATTGTGATAACAAGTGTCCAGTAACATTGTGCTGTTTGGTGTCATGGAGCGTTGTGAGGACAGTGGTCATGGAGCATTGTGATGACAGGGGTCATGGAGCATTGTGATGAGAAGGTCATGGAGCATTGGGGTGATTATGTTCATGGAGTATTGTGATTACAGTGGTCATGGATCGTTGTGATGACAAGGGCCTGGAGCATTGTGATGAGAAGACCATGGAGTTTTCTGATGATATGTATCATGGAGCATTGTGATGACAAGGGATTGGATCATTGTCATTACAGGGGTCTTGAAGCATTGTGATGACAAGGGCAATTATTGTGATGAAAAATGCATGGAGCCTTGTCATGACATGGTTCAAGGTGCATACTGATGACAAGTGTCACGGAGCATTGTGATGACAAGTGTATTGAGCATTGTGGTGACAAAGGTCATGGAGCATTGTGATGAGAAGGCCATGGATAATTGTAATGACTAGCGTCATGGGGCGATGTGATAACAAGTGTTATGGAACATTGTGATCACAAGGGTTTGGAGCATTGTGAAGACAGAGGTCATGGAGCATTTTGATTTCATTGTGATGACAATAGCATGAAGCATTATGATGATGGGCATGGTGCATTGTGATGACAGGGTTCATGGTGTTTTGAGATGAAAAGGGGCATGGAGCATTTGTCTGACAAGTTTCATGGATTATTGTAATGACAGTGGGCATGGCACATTGTGATGACAAGGGCATGGAACACTGTGATGACAAGGTTTAAGGAGCATTGTGATGACAAGGTTGTGGAGCATTGTGATGACAAGCGCATGGCACATTGTGATGACATGGGTCATGGAGAATTGTGCTGACAAGCGCATGGAGCATTGTGATGACAAGCGTAATGGAGCATTGTGCTGACAAAGGCATGGAGAATTGTGATGACAGGGGTCACAGAGCATTGTGATGAAAACTTCATGGAGCATTGTGGTGACAAAGGTCACAGAGTCTTGTGATGATGAGGGCATGGATCATTGTTATGACAAAGTTCATGAAGCATTGTGATGACAGGTGTCACAGAGCTTTTTGATGACAGGGGTCATGGAGCATTGTGATGACATGGACATGGATCATTTTGATGACAAGGGTCATGGATCACTTTGATGAAAAGTGTCCCGGATCATTGTGTTGTCAGTGGTCATGGAGGGTTTTGATGACACTGGTCATGAATCATTGTGATGACAGTGATCATGGAGCATTGTGATGAGAAATGTCATGGAGCATTGTGAGGACAAGGACGTGGAGAATTTTGATGACAAGGGACATGGAGCATTGTGATGACCAGGGCATGGAGCATTGTGATGGAAAAGCCGTGGAGCACTGTAGTGAGAAGACCATGGATAATTGTGATGATGAGCATTATGGAGCACTGTAATGACAAGGGGCATGAAGCATTGTGATTATCGGGTTCTTGGAACCTTGTGATGACAAGGGCATGGAGCATTCTGATGAGAAGGCCATGGAGCATTCTTATGACATGCGTCTTTGAGATTTGTGTGTAAAGGGCATCGTGCATTGTGATTACAGGTGTCTTGGAGCATTGCGAAGACAAAGGTCATGGAGTCACGTGATGAAAAGGCTGTGGAATATTGCAATGGCAGGTGTCATGGAGCATTGTTATGACAGGGGTAATGGAGCATTGTGATGACAAAGGCATGGAGCATTGGTCTTAAAACTTTCATGGATTATTGTGATGAGAGTGGGCATGGAGCATTGTGATGACAAGGGCACGGAACACTGTGATACATGGGTCAAGGAGGATTGTAATGACAAGAGGGTGGAGCATTGTGATGAAAAGGGCATCGACTATTGTGATGACAAGCGTCATGGAGCTTTGTGATGACAAGGTCATGGAACAATGTGATGAGAGTGTTCATGGAGCATTGTGATGACGATGAAAATGACATGGAACATTGTGATGCCAAGGGTCAAGTAACTGTGTGATGAAAAAGGACATGGAGCATTTTGATGACAAGGGCGTGGTGCATTGTAAAGAGAAGGGCAGGGAGCATTGTGATGACAGGGTCTTGGAGCAAGTTGATGAAAATGGTCATAGATCATTTTGATGACAGGGGTTATGGAACATTGTGATGTCAGAGGTCATGGAGCATTGTGATGAAATGGGTCATGGAGCATTTTGATGACAGGGCTTATGGAACATTGTGATGTCAGAGGTCATGGAGCCTTGTGATGATAAGGGCATGTAGCACTGTGATGACAGGGGACATTGGACATTGTGATGAGAGGGGTGAGGGAGTATTGTGATGACTAGTTATGGAACATTGTGATATCAGTGGTGAGAGAGCATTTTGATGGGAAGAGCATGGAGCATTGTGATGACAAGGTTGTGGAGGAATGTGATGACAAGTGCATGGCACGTTGTGATGATATGGGTCATGGAGCATGGTGCTGACAAGCGCATGGAGCATTGTGATGACAAGGGTTATGGAGCATTGTGATGAAAAGTTCTTGGAGAATTGTGGTGAAAATGGTCACAGAGCCTTGTGATGACGAGGACATGGACCACTGTGATTGCAAAGGTCATGAAGCATTGTGATGACTGGAGTCACAGAGCATTGTGATGACAGGGGTCATGGAGCATTGTGATGACAAAGGCATGGAGAATTGTGATGACAGCGTCTTGGAGCAATTGTCTGACAAGTTTCAGTATTATTGTGAAGACACTGGGCACGGCGCATTGTGATGACAAGTGAATGGAACATTGTGATGACAAGGTCATGGAGTATTGTGAAGACAGGTTTCAAGGAGCATTGTGATGACATATAACATGGTCCATTGTGATGAAAAGGGCATGAAGCATTGTGATGCCAAGTATCATGGAGGATTGTGATGACAAAGGTTATGGAGCAATGTGATGATAAGGGCTTGGAGCATTGTGATGACAAGGGTCATGGAGCATTTTTAAGACAAGGACATGGAGTATGGTGATGACAAGGGCCATTGAGAATTTTGATGCCAAGTCGTGAAGCTTTGTGATGACAAGCTCATGGAACTTTCTATGACAGGGGTCAAGGAGCATTGCGATGACAAGTGCATGGAGAATTGTGATGACAAGAGCATGTAACATTGTGATGAGAAGTGTCATGTAGCATTGTGATGACAAGGACGAGGAGAATTGTGATGACAAGGGTCATGGAGCATTGTGATAACCAGGGCATGGAGCACTGTGATGGCAAGACTGTGGAGCATGGTGATGAGAAGGCCATAGATAATTGTGATGACGAGCGTCATGGAGCACTGTAATGAAAAGGGGCATGGAGCATTGTGATGACAGGTGTCATGGAGCATTGTGATGACAAGGTTGTGGAGTATTGTGATGACAATGGCATGGAGCATTGTGATGAAAAAGGCATGGAGCCTTTTCATGACAGGGTTCAAGGAGCATTCTGATGACAAGTATCAGGGAGCATTGTGATGACATGTGTATTGAGTATTGTGATGACAAAGGTCATGGAGCATTTTGATGACAAGGGCATGGATTATTGTGATGACAGTCATCATGGAGCATTGTGGTGACAAGTGTTATGGAACATTGTGATCACAAGTGTTTGGAGCATTGTGATGAAAGAGCTCATGGATCATTTTGATTTCAAGGAGTATGGAACATTGTGATGACAAGGACATGAAGCAATGTGACCCCAAGGTTCATGGAGGATTGTGATGATAATGGGAATGGAGTATTGGTTATAACAAGTTCATGGAGCATTGTGATGAAAAGGTCATGTAGCATTTTGCTGACAAAGGCATGGAGCATGGTGATGACAAGGGTCATGGAGCACTGTGATGAAAAAAAACACAGAGCATTGTGATTACATGGGTCATGGAGCATTGGAATGACAAGGGCATGGATCATTGTGATAAAAAGTGTCATGGAGCATTTTGATGACAAGATTCCCGGATCATTTTGTTGTCAGGGATCATGGAGCATTGTGATGACTGTGGTCATGGAGCATTGTGATGACAGTGGTCATGGAGCATTGTGATGAGAAGGTCATGGAGCATTGGGCTGAAAATATTCATGGAGTATTGTGATGACATTGGTCTTGGAGCATTGTGATGAGAAAGTAAAAGAGAATTGGGCTGACAATATTCATGGAGTATTGTGATGACAGGGGTCATGGAGCACTGTGATGACAAGGGAATGGAGTATGGTGATGACAAGGTCCTGGAACATTGTGATGAGAACAACACGGAACTTTGTGATGACAAGTCTCATGGAGCATTCTGATGAATAGGGGCATGGGGCATTGTGATTACAGGTGTCTTGGAGCATTGTGATGACAAGGGCATCGAGCATTGTAATGAGAAGGCCATGGAGCACTCTGATGACATGCCTCGTGGAGCTTTGTGATGACAAGGACATGGAGCATTGTCCTTACAGGGGTCTTGGAGCATTGTGAAGAAAATGGCATGGATCATTGTGATGAAAAAGGCATGGAGCCTTGTCATGACAGGGTTCAAGGAGCATAGTGATGGCAAGTGTCATGGAGCATTGTGCTGCAAAGGCTTGGAATATTGTGATGACAAGGGTCACAGAGCATTGTGATGAAAAGTTCATGGGGCATTGTGGTGACAAATGTCAAATAGCCATGTGATGACGAGGGTATGGACCATTGTGATGACAAATGTCATGAAGCATTGTGATGACAGGAGTCACGCAGCATTGTGATGACAGTCATCATAGAGTATTGTGAGGACAAGGGCATGGAACATTGTGATGATAGGGGCATGGAGCATTGGTCTTACACGTTTCATGGATTATTGTGATGACAGTGGGCATGGCGCATTGTGATGACAAGGGCATAGAGCATTGTGAAGACAAGGTAATAGAGTTTGGTGAAGACAGGTGTCAGGGAGCATTGTGATGACATATGTCATGGTCCATTGTGATGACAATGGCATGGAGCATTGTGATGAAAAAGGCATGGAGCCTTTTGATGACAGGGTTCACGGAGCATTCTGACATGTGTATTGAGTGTTGTGATGACAATGGCATGGTGCATTGTGATGCCAAGTATCATGGAGGATTCTGATGACAAAGGTAATGGAGCAATGTGATGGCAAGATCTTGGAGCATTGTCATGAGAAGACCATGGATAATTGTGATGATGAGCGTCATGGGGCATTGTGATAACAATTGTTTTGGAACATTGTGATCACAAGGTTTTGGAGCCTTGTGATGACAGAGGTCATGGAGCATTTTGATTTCATTGTGATGACCATAGCATGAAGCATTATGATGATGGGCATGGTGCATTGTGATGACAGGGTTCATGGAGCATTGAGATGCAAAGGGGAATGGAGCCTTGTGATTACAGGGGTCTTGGGGCATTGTGATGACAAGGGCATAGAGCATTGTGTTGAGAAGGCCTTGGAGCATTCTGATGACATGCGTCATGGAGCTTTGTGATGAAAAGGGCATGGAGCATTGTGGTGACAAGGGTCATGGAGACTTGTGATGACAAGGCCTTGGAACACTGTGATGGCAGGGGTCATGGAGCATTGTGAGGACAAGTGCATGGAGCATTTGTCTAAAAAGTTTCATGGATTATTGGGATGAGAGTGGGAATGGAGCATTGTGGTGACAAGGGCACGGAACACTGTGATACATGGGTCATGGTGGATTGTAATGACAAGGGCATGGAGCATTGTGATGAGAAGGGCATCGAGCATTGTGATGAGAAGCGTCATGGAGCTTTGTGATGAAAAGGGCATGGAGCATTGTGTTGAGTGGACTCATGGAGCATTGCGATGACAGGGGTCATGGAGCATTGTGATGACAAGGGCAAGGAACATTGTGATGACAGGGGCATGGAGCAATTTGATGAAAAGTGTCATGGAACATTTTGACAACAGGGGTTATGGAATATTGTGATGTCAGGGGTCATGGAGCATTGTGATGAAAAGGGTCATGGAGCATTTTGATGATAGGTGTTATGGAACATTGTGATGTCATGGGTCATGGAGCATTGTGATGATAAGGTCATGTAGCATTGTGATGACAGGGGTCATGGAACATTGTGATGACAGGGGTGAGGGAGTATTGTGATGACTAGTGATGGAACATTGTGATATCAGTGGTGAGATAGCATTTTGATGGGAAGTGCATGGAGCATTGTGAGGACAAGCTTTATGGAGCATTGTGATGATAATGTTGTGGAGCATTTTGATGACAAGTGCATGGTACATTGTGATGACATGGGTCATGGAGCATTTTGCTGACAAGCGCATGGAGCATTGTGATGACAAGGGTCATGGAGCATTCTGCTGACAAAGGCATGGTGCATTGTGATGACAAGGTTCACAGAAAATTGTGATGAAAAATTCATGGAGCATTGTGGTGACAAAGGTAAAAGAGCCTGAGGATGACGTGGGTATGGACCATTGTGATAACAAAGTTCATGAAGTATTGTGATGAGTGGAATCATGGAGCATTGCGATGACATGGGTCATGGAGCATTGTGATGACAAGGGCAAGGGGCATTGTGTTGCCATGGGCATGGAGCATTGGTCTGACAAGTTTCATGGATTATTGCAATGACATTGGGCATGGCGCATTTTGATGACAAGGGCATGGAGCATTGTTATGACAAGTTCATGGATGATTGTGATGGCAAAGGTAATGGAGCATTGTGATGACAAGGGCCTGGAGCATTGTGATGAAAAGGGTCAGGGAGCATTGTGATGACAAGGGCATGGAGCATTATGATGAAAAGGTCCATTGAGAATTTTGATGACAAGTTCGTGAAGCATTGTGATGACACGCGCATGGAGCTTTCTATGACAGGGTCATGGAGCATTGCGATGACAAGTGCATGGAGAATTGTGATGACAAGAGCATGTAACATTTTGATGAGCAGTGTCATGGAGCATTGTGATGACAGGGACGTGGAGAATTGTGATGCAAAGGGACATGGTGCATTGTGATGACCAGGGCATGGAGCATAGTGATGGCAAGACCGTGGAGCACTGTGACGAGAAGACCCCGGATAATTGTGATGACGAGCGTCATGGAGCACTGTCATGACAAGGGGCATGGAGCACTGTGATGACAGGTGTCATGGAGCATTGTGATGACAGGGTTCATGGAGCATTGTGATGAAAAGTGTCATGGAACATTCTGATGACAAGTGTCAGAGAGCATTGTGATGACAATGTATTGAGCATTCTGATGACAAAGGTCATGGAGCATTGTGATGACAAGGTCATGGATTATTGTGATTATAGGCATCATGGAGCGTTGTGATGACAAGAGTTATGGAACATTTTGATCACAGGGTTTGGAGCATTGTGATGACAGAGGTCATGGATCATTTTGATTTCATGGAGAATGGAACATTGTGATGACAAGGGCATGAAGCAAAGTGATCCCAAGGTTCTTGGAGGATTGTGATGACAATGGGAATGGAATAATGGTGATAACAAGCTCATGGAGCCTTCTGATGACAAGCTCGTGGAGATTTGTGATGACAATGGCATGGAGCATTGTGGTGAAAAGGTCAAGGAGCATTGTGATGAAAAAGTCAAGGAGCGTTTTCTTGACAGGATTCAAAGAGCATTCTGAGGACAAGTATCAGGGAGCATTGTGATGACATGTGTATTGAGTAATGTGATGAAAAAGGTCATGGAGCATTGTGATGACAAGGGCATGGATTATTGTAATGACAGGCATCATGGGGCGTTGTGATGACAAGTGTTATGGAACATTGTGATCACAAGGGTTTGGAGCTTTGTAATGACAGAGGTCATGGATCATTTTGAATTCAAGCAGCATGGAACATTGTGATGACAAGGGCATGAAGCAATGTGATCCCAAGGTTCATGGAGGATTGTGATGACAATGGGAATGGAGTATTGGTGATAACAAGCTCATGGAGCATTGTGATGACAAGGTCATGTAGCATTTTGCTGACAAAGGCATGGAGCATTGTGATGACAAGGGTCATGGAGCACTGTGATGAAAAGCATCACGGAGCATTGTGATTACAGGGGTCATGGAGCATTGGGATGACAAGGGTATGGATCATTGTGATGACAATTGTCATGGAGCATTTTGATGACAAGAGTCCCGGATCATTTTGTTGTCAGGGTCATGGAGCATTGTGATGACTGTGGTCATGGAGCACTGTGATGACTGTGGTCCTGGAGCATTGTGATGAGAAGGTCAAAGAGAATTGGGCTGAAAATGTTCATGGAGTATTGTGATGACATGGGTCATGGAGCACTGTGATGACAAGGGAATGGAGTATGGTGATGACAAGGTCCTGGAGCATTGTGATGAGAACACCATGGAGCTTTGTGATGACAAGTCTCATGGAGCATTCTGATGAACAGGGGCATGGGGCATTGTGATTACAGGTGTCTTGGAGCATTGTGATGACAAGGGCATGGAGCATTGTGATGAGATGGCCATGGAGAACTCTGATGACTTGCCTCATGGAGCTTTTTGATGACAAGGGCATGGATCATTGCCATTACAGGGGTCTTGGAGCATTGTGAAGATAATGGCATGGATCATTGTGATGAAAAAGGCATGGAGCCTTGTCATGACATGGTTCAAAGAGGATACTGCTGGCAAGTGTCATGGAGCATTGTGCTGACAAAGGCTTGGAGCATTGTGATGACAAGTGTCACAGAGAATAGTGATGAAAAGTTCATGGAGCATTGTGGTGACACAGGTCACATAGCCATGTGATGACGAAGGCATGGACCATGGTGATAACAAATGTCATTAAGCTTTGTGACGACTGGAGTCACGGATCATTGTGATGACAGGCGTCATGAAGCATTGTGATGACAAGGGCATGGAGCATTGTGATGATAGGGGCATGGAGCTTTGGTCTTACTCGTTTCATGGATTATTGTGATGACAGTCGGCATGGCACATTGTGATGACAGGGGTATGGAGCATTGTGATGACAAGGTCATAGAGTATTGTGAAGACAGGTGTCAGGGAGCATTGTGATGACATATGCCATGGTCCATTGTGATGACAATGGCATGGAGCATTGTGATGCCAAGTGTCATGGAGGAATGTGATGACAAAGTTCTTGGTGCATTGTGATGACAAGGGTCATGGAGCATTGTGATGACAAGGGTCATGGGGCAATGTGATGACAAGAGCCATTGAGAATTTTCATGACAAGTTCGTGTAGCATTGTGATGATAAGTGCATGGTGCTTGCCATGACAGGGGTCATCTAGCATTGCAATGACAATTTCATGGAGAATTGTGATGACAAGAGCATGTAACATTGTGATAAGAAGAGTCATGGAGCATTGTGATGACAAGGACGTGGAGAATTGTGAGGACAAGGGACATGGAACATTGTGATGACCAGGGCATGGAGCATTTTGATGGAAAGACCGTGGAGCTTTGTGATGAGAAGGCCATGGATAATTGTGATGATGAGCATTATGGAGCACTGTAATAACAAGGGGCATGGATCATTGTGATTACATGGGTCTTGGAGTATTGTGATGACAAGTGTCGTGGAGCCTTGTGATGACAAGGGCATGGGGCATTCTGATGAGAAGGCCATGGAGCATTCTGATGACATGCGTCATGGAGCTTTGTGTGACAGGGGCATGGAGCATTGTGATGACAAGGTTGTGGAGAAATGTGATGACAAGTGCATGGCGCATTGTGATGATGTGGGTCATAGAGCATGGTGCTGACATGCGCATGGAGCATTGTGATGACAAGAGTGATGGAGCATTGTGATGAAAAGTTCTTGGAGAATTGTGGTGAAAATGGTCACAGAGCCTTGTGATGACGAGGGCATGGACCATTGTGATTGAAAAGGTCATGAAGCATTGTGATGACTGGAGTCACAGAGCATTGTGATGACAGGGGTCATGGAGCATTGTGATGACAAAGGCATGGAGAATTGTGATGACAGCGTCTTGGAGCAATTGTCTGACAAATTTCATGTATTACTGTGAAGACAGTGGGCACGGCACATTGTGATGACAAGTGAATGGAGCATTGTGATGACAAGGTCATGGAGTATTGTGAAGACAGGTTTCAGGGAGCATTGTGATGACATATAACATGGTCCATTGTGATAAAAAGGGCATAGAGCATTGTGATGCCAAGTATCATGGAGGATTGTGATGACAAAGGTTATGGAGCAATGTGATGATAAGGGCTTGGAGCATTGTGATGACAAGGGTCATGGAGCATTTTTAAGACAAGGGCATGGAGTATGGTGATGACAAGGGCCACTGAGAATTTTGATGACAAGTCGTGAAGCATTGTGATGACAAGCTCATGGAACTTTCTATGATAGGGGTCAAGGAGCATTGCGATGACAAGTGCATGGAGAATTGTGATGACAAGAGCATGTAACATTGTGATGAGAAGTGTCATGTAGCATTGTGATGACAAGGACGAGGAGAATTCTGATGACAAGGGTCATGGAGCATTGTGATAACCAGGGCATGGAGCATTGTGATGGCAAGACCGTGGAGCATTGTGATGAGAAGACCATAGATAATAGTGATGATGAGCGTCATGGAGCATTGTAATGACAAGGGGCATGGACCATTGTGATGACAAGCTTGTGGACTACTGTGATGACAAGGTCCTTGAGCATTGTGATGAGAACACCATGGAGCTTTGTGATGACGTCTCATGGAGAATTCTGATGATCAGGGGCATGGGGCATTGTGATTACAGGTGTGTTGGAGCATTGTGATGACAAGGGCATGGAGCATTTTGATGTGAAGGCCATGGAACACTCTGATGACATGCCTCGTGGAGCTTTGTGATGACAAGGGCATGGAGCTTTGTCATTACAGGGGTCTTGGTGCATTGTGAAGAAAATGGAATGGATCATTGTGATGAAAAAGGCATGGAGCCTTGTCATGACAGGGTTCAAGGAGCATACTGCTGGCAAGTGTCATGGAGCATTGTGCTGACAAAGGCTTGGAGCATTGTGATGACAAGGGTCACAGAGCATTGTGATGAAAAGTTCCTGGAGCATTGTGGTGACAAATGTCAAATAGCCATGTGATGACGAGGGCATGGACCATTGTGATGACAAATGTCATGAAGCATTGTGATGACAGGAGTCACGGAGCATTGTGATGACAGTCGTCATGGAGCATTGTGATGACAAGGGCATGGAGCATTGTGATGATAGGGGCATGGACCATTGGTCTTACACGTTTCATGGATTATTGTCATGACAGTGGGCATGGCGCATTGTGATGACAAGGAAATAGAGTTTTGTGAAGACAGGTGTCAGGGAGAATTGTGATGATATATGTCATGGTCCATTGTGATGACAATGGCATGTAGCATTGTGATGAAAAAGGCACGGAGCCTTTTCATGACAGGGTTCAAGGAGCATTCTGACATGTGTATTGAGTATTGTGATGACAATGGCATGGTGCATTGTGATGCCAAGTATCATGGAGGATTCTGATGACAAAGGTAATGGAGCAATGTGATGACAAGGTCTTGGAGCATTGTGATGAGAAGACCATGGATAATTGTGATGATGAGCATCATGGGGCGTTGTGATAACAAGTGTTTTGGAACATTGTGATCACAAGGTTTTGGAGCCTTGTGATGACAGAGGTCATGGAGCATTTTGATTTCATTGTGATGATAATAGCATGAAGCATTATGATGATGGGCATGGTGCATTGTGATGAGAAGCGTCATGGAGCTTTGTGATGAAAAGGGCATGGAGCATTGCATGAGTGTTCATGGAGCATTGTGATGACAATGGCATGGAGCATTGTGATGAGTGGACTCATGGAGCATTGCGATGACAGGGGTCATCGAGCATTGTGATGACAAGGGCAAGGAACATTGTGATGACAGGGGCATGGAGCAATTTGATGAAAAGTGTCATGGAACATTTTGACGACAGGGGTTATGGAACATTGTGATGTCTGGGGTCATGGAGCATTGTGATGAAAAGGGTCATGGAGCATTTAGATGATAGGTGTTATGGAACATTGTGATGTCAGGGGTCATGGAGCATTATGATGATAAGGTCATGTAGCATTGTGATGACAGAGGTGAGGAAGTATTGTGATGACTAGTGATGGAACATTGTGATATCAGTGGTGAGAGAGCATTTTGATGGGAAGTGCATGGAACATTGTGAGGACAAGCTTTATGGAGCATTGTGATGACAATGTTGTGGAGCATATTGATGACAAGCGCATGGTACATTGTGATGACATGGGTCACGGAGCATTTTGCTGACAAAGGCATGGCGCATTGTGATGACAAGGTTCACAGAGAATTGTGATGAAAAATTCAGGGAGCATTGTGGTGACAAAGGTAACAGATCCTTGGGATGACGAGGGCATGGACCATTGTGATGACAAAGTTCATGAATTATTGTGGTGAGTGGAATCTTGGAGCATTGCGATGACAGGGGTCATGGAGCATTGTGATGACAAGGGCAAGGAGCATTGTGTTGACATGGGCATGGAGCATTGGTCTGACAAGTTTCATGGATTATTGCAATGACATTGGGCATGGCGCATTTTGATGACAAGGGCATGGAGCATTGTTATGACAAGGTCATGGATGATTGTGATGGCAAAGGTAATGGAGCATTGTGATGACAAGGGCATGGAGCATTGCGATGAAAAGGTCCATTGAGAATTTTGATGACAAGTTCGTGAAGCATTGTGATGACACGCGCATGGAGCTTTCTATGACAGGGTCATGGAGCATTGCGATGACAAGTGCATGGAGAATTGTGATGACAAGAGCATGTAACATTTTGATGAGAAGTGTCATGGAGCATTGTGATGACAGGGACGTGGAGAATTGTGATGCAAAGGGACATGGTGCATTGTGATGACCAGGGCATGGAGCATAGTGATGGCATGACCGTGGAGTACTGTGATGAAAAGACCCCGGAAAATTGTGATGACGAGCGTCATGGAGCACTGTCATGACAAGGGGCATGGAGCATTGTGATGACAGGTGTCATGGAGTATTGTCATGACAGGGGTCATGGTGCATTGTGATGACAAGTGTCCTGGAACATTCTGATGACAAGCTTGTGGAGCATTGTGATGACAATGGCATGGAGCATTGTGATGAAAAAGGCATGGAGCCTTTTCATGACAGTGTTCAAGGAGCATTCTGATGACAAGTGTCAGAGAGCATTGTGATGACTATGTATTGAGCATTGTGATGACAAAAGTCATGGAGCATTGTGATGACAAGTTCATGGATTATTGTGATGATAGGCATCATGGAGCGTTGTGATGAGAAGTGTTATGGAACATTGTGATCACAGGGTCTGGAGCATTGTGGTGACAGAGGTCATGGATCATTTTGATTTCATAGAGAATGGAGCATTGTGATGACAAGGGCATGAAGCAAATTGATCCCAAGGTTCTTGGAGGATTGTGATGACAATGGGAATGGAGTATTGGTGATAACAAGCTCATGGAGCATTCTGATGACAAGCTCGTGGAGATTTGTGATGACAATGGCATGGAGCATTGTGGTGAAAAGGGCAAGGAGAATTGTGATGAAAAAGGCAAGGAGCCTTTTCTTGACAGGATTCAAGGAGCATTCTGACGACAAGTATCAGGGAGCATTGTGATGACATGTGTATTGAGTAATGTGATGAAAAAGGTCATGGAGCATTGTGATGACAAGGGCATGGATTATTGTAATGACAGGCATCACGGAGCGTTGTTATGACAAGTGTTATGGAACATTGTGATCACAAGGGTTTGGAGCTTTGTAATGACAGAGGTCATGGATCATTTTGAATTCAAGGAGCATGGAACATTGTGATGACAAGGGCATGAAGCAATGTGATCCCAAGGTTCATGGAGGATTGTGATGACAATGGGAATGTAGTATTGGTGATAACAAGCTCATGGAGCATTGTGATGACAAGGTCATGTAGCATTTTGCTGACAAATGCATGGAGCATTGTGATGACAAGGGTCATGGAGCACTGTGATGACAAGCATCACAGAGCATTGTGATTACAGGGGTCATGGAGCATTTGGATGACAAGGGCATGGGTCATTGTGATGACAATTGTCATGGAGCATTTTGATGACAAGAGTCCCGGATCATTTTGTTGTCAGGGTCATGGAGCATTGTGATGACTGTGGTCATGGAGCACTGTGATGACTGTGGTCCTGGAGCATTGTGATGAGAAGGTCAAAGAGAATTGGGCTGAAAATGTTCATGGAGTATTGTGATGACATGGGTCATGGAACATTGTGATGACAAGGGAATGGAGTATGGTGATGACAAGGTCCTGGAGCATTGTGATGAGAACACCATGGAGCTTTGTGATGACAAGTCTCATGGAGCATTCTGATGAAAAGGGGCATGGAGCATTGTGATTACAGGTGTCTTGGAGCATTGTGATGACAAGGGCATGGAGCATTGTGATGAGAAGGCCATGGAGCACTCTGATGACTTGCCTCATGGAGCTTTGTGATGACAAGGGCATGGAGCATTGTCATTACAGGGGTCTTGGAGCATTGTGAAGAAAATGGCATGGATCATTGTGATGAAAAAGGCATGGAGCCTTGTCATGACATGGTTCAAAGAGGATACTGCTGGCAAGTGTCATGGAGCATTGTGCTGACAAAGGCTTGGAGCATTGTGATGACAAGGGTCACAGAGCATTGTGATGAAAAGATCATGGAGCATTGTGGTGACACAGGTCACATAGCCATGTGATGACGAGGGCATGGACCATGGTGATAACAAATGTCATTAAGCTTTGTGACGACTGGAGTCACGGAGCATTGTGATGACAGGCGTCATGGAGCATTGTGATGACAAGGGCATGGAGTATTGTGATGACAGGGGTAAGGAGCATTGGTCTTACACGTTTCATGGATTATTGTGATGACAGTGGGCATGGCGCATTGTGACGACAAGGGTATGGAGCATAGTGATGACAAGGTCATAGAGTATTGTGAAGACAGGTGTCAGGGAGCATTGTGATGACATATGTCATGGTCCATTGTGATGACAATGGCATGGAGCATTGTGATGCCAAGTGTCATGGAGGAATGTGATGACAAATTTCATGGAGCATTGTGATGACAAGGGTCATGGAGCATTGTGATGACAAGGGTCATGGAGCATTGTGATGACAAGGGTCATGGTGCATTGTGATGACAAGGGCCATTGAGAATTTTGATGACAAGTTCGTGTAGCATTGTGATGACAAGTGCATGGTGCTTGCCATGACAGGGGTCATGGAGCATTGCGATGACAATTTCATGGAGAATTGTGATGACAAGAGCATGTAACATTGTGATAAGAAGAGTCACGGAGCATTGTGATGACAAGGACGTGGAGAATTGTGAGGACAAGGGACATGGAACATTGTGATGACCAGGGCATGGAGCATTTTGATGGAAAGACCGTGGAGCTTTGTGATGAGAAGGCCATGGATAATTGTGATGAGGAGCATTATGGAGCACTGTGATAACAAGGGGCATGGATCATTGTGATTACATGGGTCTTGGAGCATTGTGATGACAAGTGTCATGGAGCCTTGTGATGACAAGGGCATGGGGCATTCTGAAGAGAAGGCCATGGAGCATTCTGATGACATGCGTCGTGGAGCTTTGTGTGACAGGGGCATGGAGCATTGTGATGACAATGTTGTGGAGGAATGTGATGACAAGTGCATGGCACATTGTGATGATATGGGTCATGGAGCATGGTGCTGACAAGCGCATGGAGCATTGTGATGACAAGGGTTATGGAGCATTGTGATGAAAAGTTCTTGGAGAATTGTGGTGAAAATGGTCACAGAGCCTTGTGATGACGAGGGCATGGACCATTGTGATTGAAAAGGTCATGAAGCATTGTGATGACTGGAGTCACAGAGCATTGTGATGACAGGGGTCATGGAGCATTGTGATGACAAAGGCATGGAGAATTGTGATGACAGCATCTTGGAGCAATTGTCTGACAAGTTTCATGTATTACTGTGAAGACAGTGGGCACGGCACATTGTCATGACAAGTGAATGGAGCATTGTGATGACAAGGTCATGGCGTATTGTGAAGACAGGTTTCAGGGAGCATTGTGATGACATATAACATGGTCCATTGTGATGAAAAGGGCATGGAGCATTGTGATGCCACGTATCATGGAGGATTGTGATGACAAAGGTTATGGAGCAATGTGATGATAAGGGCTTGGAGCATTGTGATGACAAGGGTCATGGAGCATTTTTAAGACAAGGGCATGGATTATGGTGATGACAAGGGCCATTGAGAATTTTGATGACAAGTCGTGAAGCATTGTGATGACAAGCTCATGGAACTTTCTATGACAGGGGTCAAGGAGCATAGTGATGACAAGTGCATGGAGAATTGTGATGACAAGAGCATGTAACATTGTGATGAGAAGTGTCATGTAGCATTGTGATGACAAGGACGAGGAGAATTGTGATGACAAGGGTCATGGAGCATTGTGATAACCAGGTCATGGAGCATTGTGATGGCAAGACCGTGGAGCATTGTGATGAGAAGTCCATAGATAATTGTGATGACGAACGTCATGGAGCACTGTAATGACAAGTGGCATGGAGCATTGCGATGACAAGCTTGTGGAGTATTGTGATGACAAAGGCATGGAGCATTGTGATTAAAAAGGCATGGAGCCTTTTCACGACAGGGTTCAAGGAGCTTTCTGACGAAAAGAATCCGGGAGCATTGTGATGACATGTGTATTGAGTATTCTGATGACAAAGTTCATGGAGCATTTTGATGACAAGGGCATGGATTATTTTCATGGCAGGCATCATGGAGCGTTGTGATGACAAGTGTTATGGAACATTGTGATCACAAGGGTTTGGAGCATTGTGATGACAGAGGTCATGGATCATTTTGATTTCAAGGAACATGGAACAATGTGATGACAAGGGCATGAAGCAATGTGATCCCAAGCTTCATGGAGGATTGTGATGATAATGGGAATGGAGTATTGGTGATAACAAGCTCATGGAGCATTGTGATGACAAGGTCATGCAGCATTTTGCTGACAAAGGCATGGAGCATTGTGATGACAAGGGTCATGGAGGACTGTGGTGACAAGCATCACGGAGCACTGTGATTACGTGAGTCATGGAGCATTGGGATGACAAGGGAATGGATCATTGTGATGACAAGTGTCATGGAGCATTTGGATGACAAGAGTCCCGGATCATTTTGTTGTCAGGGATCATGGAGAATTGTGATGACTGTGGTAATGGAGCATTGTGATGACAGTGGTCATGGAGCATTGTGATGAGAAAGTCAAAGAGAATTGGGCTGACAATGTTCATGGAGTATTGTGATGACAGGGGTCATGGAGCATTGTGATGACAAGGGAATGGAGTATGGTGATGACAAGATCCTGGAGCATTGTGATGAGAACACCATGGAGCTTTGTGATGACAAGTCTCATGGAGCATTCTGATGAACAGGGGCATGGGGCATTGTGATTACAGGTGTCTTGGAGCATTGTGATGACAAGGGCATGGAGCATTGTGATGAGAAGGCCATGGAGCAGTGTGATGACATGCCTCGTGGAGCTTTGTGATGACAAGGGCATGGAGCATTGTCATTACAGGGGTCTTGGAGCATTGTGAAGAAAATGGCATGGATCATTGTGATGAAAAAGGCATGGAGCCTTGTCATGACAAGGTTCAAGGAGCATACTGCTGGCAAGTGTCATGGAGCATTGTGCTGACAAAGTCTTGGAGCATTGTGATGACAAGGGTCACAGAGCATTGTGATGAAAAGTTCATGGAGCATTGTGGTGACAAAGGTCAAAGAGCCATGAGATGACGAGGGCATGGACCATTGTGTTGACACATGTCATGAAGCATTGTGATGACAGGAGTCACGGAGCATTGTGATGACAGTCGTCATGGAGCATTGTGATGACAAGGGCATGGAGCATTGTGATGATAGGGGCATGGAGCATTGTGAAGACAAGTTAATAGAGTTTTGTGAAGACAGGTGTCAGGGAGCATTGTGATGACATATGTCATGGTCCATTGTGATGACAATGGCATGGAGCATTGTGATGGAAAAGGCATGGAGCCTTTTCATGACAGGGTTCAAGGAGCATTCTGACATGTGTATTGAGTATTGTGATGACAATGGCATGGTGCATTGTGATGCCAAGTATCATGGAGGATTCTGATGACAAAGGTAATGGAGCAATGTGATGGCAAGGTCTTGGAGCATTGTGATGAGAAGACCATGGATAATTGTGATGATGAGCGTCATGGGGCGTTGTGATAACAAGTGTTTTGGAACATTGTGATCACAAGGTTTTGGAGCCTTGTGATGACAGAGACCATGGAGCATTTTGTTTTCATTGTGATGACAATAGCATGAAGCATTATGATGATGGGCATGGTGCATTGTGATGAGAAGCGTCATGGAGCTTTGTGATGAAAAGGGCATGGAGCATTGCGTGAGTGTTCATGGAGCATTGTGATGACAATGGCATGGAGCATTGTGATGAGTGGACTCATGGAGCATTGCGATGACAGGGGTCATGGAGCATTGTGATGACAAGGGCAAGGAACATTGTGATGACAGGGGCATGGAGCAATTTGATGAAAAGTGTCATGGAACATTTTGACGACAGTGGTTATGGAACATTGTGATGTCAGGGGTCATGGAGCATTGTGATGAAAAGGGTCATGGAGCATTTTGATGATAGGTGTTATGGAACATTGTGATGTCATGGGTCATGGAGCATTGTGATGACAAGGTCATGTAGCATTGTGATGACAGGGGTTATGGAACATTGTGATGACAGGGGTGAGGGAGTATTGTGATGACTAGTGATGGAACATTGTGATATCAGTGGTGAGATAGCATTTTGATGGGAAGTGCATGGAGCATTGTGAGGACAAGCTTTATGGAGCATTGTGATGACAATGTTGTGGAGCATTTTGCTGACAAGCGCATGGTACATTGTGATGACATGGGTCATGGAGCATTTTGCTCACAAGTGCATGGAGCATTGTGATGACAAGGGTCATGGAGCATTGTGCTGACAAAGGCATGGCGCATTGTGGTGACAAGGTTCACGGAGAATTGTGATGAAAAATTCATGGAGCATTGTGGACACAAAGTTAACAGAGCCTGGGGATGACGAGTGCATGGACCATTGTGATGACAAAGTTCATGAAGTATTGTGATGAGTGGAATCATGGAGCATTTCGATGACAGGGGTCATGGAGCATTGTGATGACAAGGGCAAGGAGCATTGTGTTGCCATGGGCATGGAGCATTGGTCTGACAAGTTTCATGGATTATTGCAATGACATTGGGCATGGCGCATTTTGATGACAAGGGCATGGAGCATTGTTATGACAAGGTCATGGATGATTGTGATGGCAAAGGTAATGGAGCATTGTGATGACAAGGGCATGGAGCATTGTGATGAAAAGGGTCAGGGAACATTGTGATGACAAGGGCATGGAGCATTGTGATGAAAAGGTCCATTGAGAATTTTGATGACAAGTTCGTGAAGCATTGTGATGACACGCGCATGGAGCTTTCTATGACAGGGTCATGGAGCATTGCGATGACAAGTGCATGGAGAATTGTGATGACAAGAGCATGTAACATTTTGATGAGCAGTGTCATGGAGCATTGTGATGACAGGGACGTGGAGAATTGTGATGCAAAGGGACATGGTGCATTGTGATGACCAGGGCATGGAGCATAGTGATGGCAAGACCGTGGAGCACTGTGACGAGAAGACCCCGGATAATTGTGATGACGAGCGTCATGGAGCACTGTCATGACAAGGGTCATGGAACATTGTGATGACAGGTGTCATGGAGCATTGTCATGACAGGGGTCATGGAGCATTGTGATGACAAGTGTCATGGAACATTCTGATGACAAGCTTGTGGAGCATTGTGATGACAATGGCATGGAGCATTGTGATGAAAAAGGCATGGAGCCTTTTCTTGACAGTGTTCAAGGAGCATTCTAATGACAAGTGTCAGAGAGCATTGTGATGACTATGTATTGAGCATTGTGATGACAAAGGTCATGGAGCATTGTGATGACAAGGTCATGGATTATTGTGATGATAGGCATCATGGAGCGTTGTGATGACAAGTGTTATGGAACATTGTGATCACAGGGTTTGGAGCATTGTGATGACAGAGGTCATGGATCATTTTGATTTCATGGAGAATGGAGCATTGTGATGACAAGGGCATGAAGCAAAGTGATCCCAAGGTTCTTGGAGGATTGTGATGACAATGGGAATGGAGTATTGGTGATAACAAGCTCATGGAGCATTCTGATGACAAGCTCGTGGAGATTTGTGATGACAATGGCATGGAGCATTGTGGTGAAAAGGGCAAGGAGCATTGTGATGAAAAAGGCAAGGAGCCTTTTCTTGACAGGATTCAAGGAGCATTCTGACGACAAGTATCAGGGAGCATTGTGATG
Organism: Mesoplodon mirus; assembly: GCF_964341445.2. Taxonomy (NCBI): domain Eukaryota; kingdom Metazoa; phylum Chordata; class Mammalia; order Artiodactyla; family Ziphiidae; genus Mesoplodon; species Mesoplodon mirus. The sequence goes on along the minus strand of NW_028294197.1, from coordinate 244 downwards.
ACATGTGTATTGAGTAATGTGATGAAAAAGGTCATGGAGCATTGTGATGACAAGGGCATGGATTATTGTGATGACAGGTATCATGGAGCGTTGTGATGACAAGTGTTATGGCACATTGTGATCACAAGGGTTTGGAGCTTTGTAATGACAGTGGTCATGGATCATTTTGAATTCAAGGAGCATGGAACATTGTGATGACAAGGGCATGAAGCAATGTGATCCCAAGCTTCATGGAGGATTGTGA